>NC_068938.1:207530509-207700509 GCF_016801865.2 Culex pipiens pallens
AAAAAAATGACATAAAATGTATGTCTTTTATTACATGAAAGACATGAAATGATTAATGAGATCAAAAACTTTGTTGAGCAAAACCTTTCGAAAATTAATTTGCTGTACTTCATAATCACCAGCTGCTCGTTACACCAACATGATCACCGAAACCTGCCCGTTGACGGTCACCAGCTTCTGCAGCATACGGAGATCCTCCGGCTATTGACCTACTACTAGTCAGACTGCGTCCATCTTGCCGCGAGTTCGTCGAAAAAAACAACCCCCTTTCCCGGTGGGGTCTTGCAGGACGCAGAAATCGCAAGAATGCAGTATTGTTATTAAGAAAAGTGAGCCCATGCGCGCGCGTAAAAAAATACCTCCAAAGGTCGCGGCTGCCGGCGGTTACAAGCTGTAAACTGTTTACCCAATCATGTCGTTGTCATTCGCTGTGAGAAGTGGTGTTGCCGTTTTTACTACAGAGGGAAGGGGCAGGACAGGTTCTCGAGAGATGTCACTTGGCCAGGTTGAGGTCTAGAAAAAAACCGTGCTCAGTCATGCCTTGAAGGAGAACAATGTTATCTCCGGGGCGATAGTAAAAGGTTGGGGAGTGGGGGAAAAAATTGTAGAATTCAACGCTAGCTCGTGCTAAGGTTGAGGTGACCATTTTTTGCTTGTTAAGGTTCTAGCTGGTGCGTTCTGCAACGGTGGTCTCAACTGGTGCGGTTTTTGTTGGTCGGGGCGATAATTGTCTCTGTTCTGGTAAGGAAAAGGGGACGCTTCTACTCTGAATCCGTTTTCACAAAATGTTAAAAATTCATCGACTCTTCTAATAAAATCTCAAAAAATATTTCCCATAAACCAATCACTCTCGAGCGCCATAAATAACGCGCATGAAATATTATCTAACCTTACGAGACACTTCGCTTCGCCAGTACCTCCTCCCGTGAAGAATTCCAACACTAAAACAAACCACCCGTCAATAATCCCCTCGATCGAAGGTAGGTGATCTCAAGACCCCTTGTTCTACCACGCATGCCAAGTCGGCAGACTTGGAATTTCAACTTCTAGCTTCTTCCCTGCTCTGCGCCGGCTTGAACTCCGGCTTAGCCATCGATCCGTATTGATTACAACTGGATTTTCGGCTTAGTTTTATTTTTTTGGAAATTGATCCTTTCCCTCAAGCCACGTTTCTAGGTCCTCTTCGGATGATGTTTTGGGACCCAGGGGCTTTGGACCTTGCAACCCGCAGGGGGGTGGAAATAAATAAAAAATTAATAAAACTGTATTATTTATGCCCACTTGGGGTGATAAATTATGGTTCATTGAGTATGCGTGTTTGTTTTTTATTATAGTTCGTCATAGAGCCATAGCTGCGATCGGCGGTCGTCCCCCGAAAGTCTGGGACCCATAGAGAACCGCGTCGTGGCCCGTGGTGGTCGCCTGATTCGTTTTACGAGCTGAACCACGAGCGGCTATCAAACCTATCTTTCTAAGCCCCCCCGTCAAATCGGTGAGAACAATCCGTGTTGGTCGCGCGGGCTCTATCTGGCTTACTACATTATTAACGCGGCTATTGAACGGAAGATTCGGCATTTATGGACGGCCCCACGACCATTTTTTATCGCCTCAAGAAGAAAAGCAAGAGTGAGAACGTTGTCGTCTAGGTTTGGGATCGTATTTTTTACTGTCGTTTAAATTTGTGTGATTGATGGTTAATGAAGTTACGGGCTCTGGTGATGAAAGTTTTGAAATTTAAATTAGGCAATTTCTTCCGG
This sequence comes from Culex pipiens pallens, assembly GCF_016801865.2. Lineage (NCBI taxonomy): Eukaryota > Metazoa > Arthropoda > Insecta > Diptera > Culicidae > Culex > Culex pipiens. The sequence continues at coordinate 207,532,267 of NC_068938.1, forward strand.
CTCCGCCAGTTGGACGGTTACGACACCCTAACGAGAAAGCCATAACGCGTCATTAGCCGGAGGATCCCACGCTGGACACAACCTCGCAGCGGATCGATTCTGTTCGGACCATTGTAACACTAATTTTGATTTAGTGTGGCCGGCTACCGGTCATCGGTCACGGGCAAATTTGGAGTCGAATTTGTCATATTTAGGGGGGACTGTTGGAGGGAAAACTAGTTTTTAGTCGGGTTTTCGGAAATGGAGAATTTGGAGATTAAAAAGTTTTGGAGAAATAGATAATATTTGCTTAGTCCTGCTGGGAATATGACATGTTAATAATCAACACTGAATAATTCATGAAATTTGTGGATCTAATAACTCTTTTAAAATTTGCATTTCAACTGTTCAACAAAAAACTTTACTTCTCTTGTTTTATGTTGTTTTTTTAATTGTCTTATTTTTGGTAGATGAATTTGAATTTATTTTGTTCAGTTTGTACTTTTTAATGATATAAATTGGCTGACCTCCTATCATTATTTTATGTCTTTTCAGTTATTCAGTTATGCATGGTTCTTACCCAAGTAACATTTTAGGTTTTAAGTAGGCCATAAAAGCCTTTTTAGGCCGTATCAGGGTTTTCAAAACCATGATAAAACCTGTAAGTTTAAAAATGTTACTAGGGTAGATTGCTGCTGCTGATAGTAAAAAAAGCGTAATAAATACTTAAGTTTCTACAAAAGAACCGTATTTTTTTTAAAATGCCCAAATTTTCATATTTTTTAAGTAAGATACTCAAATTTTTACAAAATATTGTATTTTCAAAAGTACTTATATTTTCAAAAATTTTGTATAAAAAGATTTGCAATTTTGAATGTATTTTCCCTGTTAGAGTGTTTTTGGAATAAAATACTTAAATTTTCAAAATATACCGTATTTGCTATTTTTTTTTATTTGCAATTTGGGTATTAGATGAAGCTAAATTGTGTGATTTTTGAAAAAACATGTGTTCTTAAAAAAAATATAAAAAAAATCTGAGAATTTCGCTTTGTTTAGTACCCATGCTGAAAATTTTATTAATTTGAGTATTTTTAAAAAATATGTTATTTTGTAAACAAATTAGTATCCATCGATAAAATAAACTAAAAAAAAATGGAAAACTATACATCATTTCGCTTCGTTTAATACACTTGTTGCAAATTATGAAAATTTGAGTTTTTTCGAAAAGAGACGGTACTTTGTGAAAATTTAGGTTTTTTCGAAAAAATCGGTATTTTGTGAAAACAAGAGAAATTTGATTCCAAGGTGCTAGAACTGAGAAAAAACTCTAGAACAGTAAAAATGCTTGCAAAGTTTCAATTCGTTTAATACCCTTTTTGCAAATTATGAAAAATTGTGACTTTCAAAAAAGTACAGTATTTTGTGCAAATTTGATTATTTTATTCAAAAAACTCTTACGTTGTGAAAATATATGCAAAATTTCAAATTGTTTGATAATCTTATTTCAAATTATAAAAATTTGAGTTCTTTCAAACAAACACAATATTTTGTGAAAATTTTAGTATTTAACAAAAAAAACTCTGACAAAAGGGAAAAAGCATATAGAATTTTGCTTCATTTAATACCCACGATGAAAATTTAAATTTTTTTAATATTTTTGAATAAATACGGTATTCTGTGAAAACTACAGCATTTATTTCCAAAAATATTAGAACTGTGCAAAAGCATAGCAAATTTCGCTCCGTTTGATACCTATATTGAATTATCGTAATAACAATACTTCAATATGCCGACGATAACAATTACCATCATTGTTATCGTTTGACGATAATATTATCGGCGATAATTCTATCGATTAACAAACTTGCTCTTTTGAAAAAAATATTCATAAGTCAAGCCTAGTATTTCAAATTGGCAAAGATCTGATTTTTAACAGTGTTTTCGAAAATAGAGACTATATGAGACTGTTTGGGTGACACTGAAAAAAACCGTTTGCAGCCGTTTTTTATCATTACATAAAACACAATTTTAAATATATTTAACTAAAAAACAATGCACTTAACAAACAAAAAAGTAATACAGTCCCGACTTGATTAACCGAATTTTCGAATATCCCAAAAAAAATATATGAAAATTTGGGGTAATCGAATCATTTTTTTTTTATTTTTAACATCAAAATCGCGTTCAACAATCCCACTTAAGTCAAATTTGATTGATTGATTGCCCACTAAATTAAAAAAAAAGATTTTTTGTATATTTCATCACCGCCACTTTGGCCGCCATCTTGTATTTAAAAATTCTAACTATCTTTAGAGATGTTTAGGGGTCATGCATAAGCTCAAAAATAAAAAAATAAATCAGACAACGAAAAACATTTGTTTTTGAAATTCGATTATCCGAAGTGAAATGTTACTAAGGCCTTCAGTTAATCAAGTCTAGACTGTTATGGCATATTCTAATGCAAATTTGGTTTCCTTCTAAATAATATTTATACGACTATTTGATCGATATTTTTATTTAAATAAAATATTTTTTTCTTTTAAAGTTTCAAATAATTACGCAAGGTGAAATTGTGATGCTGTAACAAAATTTCCATACAAATAAAAAAATATGATGCGTTAAGCTGCTTCGACCCAGACAGCAAATTTATCAGAAAATCAGCTCTCACCAATAATGATACATTTGCGTCTTAAATTAAGTCTAGCTACACCCTAATCATAATTTTAATAGAATTTTTTTTAACAGAAAAAATATTTGTAATTTTACCTCTGAAAAATAAAGAAAAAATGAAAACTGACAATCATTTGAACAGAAAAAAATCAATAATTTTATGAATCAGAATTTTCATCGATTTCATCGCAATTTTAAAACAAGTTTGTTTTCATGATTGTCGCCCAAATCATTCCGTAGGCGATGACCATCGAAGAGTCTCAACTCTGGAAACTGGACCAAACTGAATTCAACCGACCTCAAACTTGAGACAATCCTCGCGGCAACCATGGCCCAGCCCAAACTTCCCATGGCGCAGCCAACCAAGCCACCGTGTTGGCCACGGTCGATGCGAACTAGTCGGCCAAAAACTAGTCCAAACCGTTAGCCAAACAAACCTAATTCTTTTCCACCAGAAGAGAAAAGGAAAATCAATCGTTTGCAAGCCCCGAATCATTCAATTAATTATCTTTTCAAACAGATTCCCCCAATTCCCGAAAACCGGCCCGCGACCTCTTCTTTCTCTTCTTGCTTTTCTTTCTTTCTTTCAAATTAACTAAACTGAAGAAAAAGAACGCGATGGCAAAAGAAAAAGAAAGCCTCTGTACGAAAGTTAATCGGATCTTCACAGTGAGCCCAAAACTACAAAGAGCAAAAGAAACAAAAACAATCAATCTCACCCCGGAGAAGACACGACCCGCGCCTCACCGGCACAGGTTCCGCGGGGGCCACTCGCCATTCCAACGGGTGAACTAACGAACCGAAAGCCTCTAGGCCGTGAGTCGCCTCGGCTCTGAATTCATTAATCCAACGCTCTAATGCTCTCCCATCATCAATATCAAAATAATCGAACAACGAGCCTTGTAAGTATGATGTGTGAGAGCGATCCGGTAGGCAGAAGAAGCCCCGAAGTTGAAGATATTGAAGGGGCTGATGGCTGAGAAGGGTACAGGAGAACGTGTTATTCAGACGCCGAAACGCGGTCCCGAAAAATAGATAATCACGATGGTCAGGCAATCGATCGCGTAGAGATGGCCTTGTGATGCTGATTTTTGTTATAGAGGAATAAAAAAGTCAGGGACGTATTGTTTCACTAAAACTTAAATAAATAAGTGTTTGTACTCTAACGATCACAAGAAAAAATAAATCTTTGACTGGGCAAGATTTATTTTATTCTGTACTTAGAGAAAATTCATTTTAATTTTTCAAAATTGGAAAAAATATATTTTTCTGTATTTTGCAGCAATGTGCCAAGGCAAAATAATCAATAAACTTTAATATTTAATTTTGAAAAATTATAGACAAGCATTGATATGTTATGTTGAAGCAATGTTTTTAATAAAATAAAGCATTTGGCTTATTATGTTATGCAACCAAAATTTTGAAACTTTCGCATTTTTTTTTGTAGGAAATTGGCCACAGAGTTTGGCAAATATATAAATTGAATCCCCTATTACCACCCAGTATTTGATAATCTAGTTTTACCTAAATTTAAGATTTTTTTGTAAAATTGTCCGGGGATCACAATCACGAATTATTTTTTCAAAAATTGCATTTGAGATTTAAAATAAGGCAATCGAATACTTGGTGGTTTTTGAGGGTTGAATTTTAGTTTTTATCAAATTCCGTGATCAATTTTCTGCAAAATTCAATTCGAATGGGATAAAATAATTTTGTTAACGATCGATTAAAGGACATTTCCTCCAAATTTGGTCCAAATCGGCAATGGTCGAGTTCAAAAGTTTACTCAGAAGATCTGGAATGAGCCATCCCGGGCAAACGGTAATAACAAAATCCATGCCATTTCAATAACAAATATTGTTAAAATAACAGAAAATGTTATGGAATCTTCTTGAAAAATCCATTTCTGCAAAATGGTTCAATAACATTTTATGTTATCATAACAAAATTTGTTATTGGTTTAATAATAACTCAAATCAAAAACAACTTGCGAATAACATTTTTTGTTATGGAAGAATACCTCCAACTGTTATTGGGATGATCGGATTAGTTGTTAAAATAACAAAAAATAATAACAAAGCTTTGTTCGAAGAATAACTAAAAATGTGATTAGTCTCTTATTACAATAACAATTCAATAACAAAAAATTCATAACGACTAATAACAAATCTTGTTAAAAATAACATAAAGTGTTATTGGCCTAGTTTTTTCAAATATCAAAAAATGTTATTCCCAAGTTATTTCCGTCTGCTCGGGATAGTTGAAATTCTTCAATAATAAGTTGAGTTCCAAATAAAAAAAATAGATAAAGCTCACAGCAACAGCTGTGTGAGCTGAGTTTCTAAAAAATACACAGTCTTCTGTGTAGTCGATACTACAAAAAATGTATTAAGGTTGAGTCCAAAAGTGTACTCAGATGAGCGGAAACGAGGAATTGTTGAAAAAGTTCACAGGATAATTTATTTCAAAATGATTTTTTTTTTAATCCAAAAATTACTTTTGGTTTTGGAAATTTGGTTTGCTAATTAAAATATTGTTACGTAATTAGCACGCCTAATTTGAAGCTAAAAATCCTAAAAACAAACATACATACATAAATTACAAAAATAGTTTTTGAACCACTGTCATTATCGTTAGACAGCTGTGAAATATCATAGGACATGCTATTAGAAGGATTTGCATTTGAGCAATTCTCTGACACTTCGGGTAACGATTATTTTTTGATTTTTTTTTTTTTTATGAAGCGACGTCTGTACCATTTCTATGACCAAAGAAAACATTATGCATCATTAGTTCGTCCAAACAAGTCTCCATACAATTTATTATATTCAATTTATTTATATTCAAAAATCTGTTTCAATATGGACAGTATGGTCGAAAAATCCCCATTCCACATTCCACATTCCAAACGAAAATATATTTAAAAAAATAATCATTTTTGAAAAATATCATTTTGGAATATGTTTTACATGACAAGAATTTCATCTTTTAAGTTTTAGTAATAAATGTTCAAAATTAATTAGGAAGTGCAGAATTTGTTTCGATAAAAACATAACTTTTTAAGTTGAAGAACTTTTTGAACTATTTTTTTGTTCCTTTCAATAGAATATTTTCGAAAAATTTTAATCGTTTGATCAAACATTCAATATAGTCAAAATAAGTGTTTAAGGACCTTTTCAAATGTAACGTTTGATTTGATAGTTTTTAAAGTATGTTTGAAACATATTTTTGGAGATAAATACGCTTCATTTCAGCAAAAAAAGATTAACTTGAAATCAGTGCACATTATTAAGTTATATTTCAAGAATTTTGTGATTCAAAATTTGATTTTACATTTAAAATAAAGTCAAACATGAGCAATTCCATGTCAAATAGGGAATCGGTTGTACCCGACCCTCTTCGATTCCAATGAAACTTTGTAGACATGTTATTCAAGGCATATATAAGCCATTTTTGTGTATATGGAGCCAGTTACACTCGATAATGACATTTGAGAACAGCGTAAGTGTTTTAAATATTTTTAAATTTCGTAATTTAAGTATTGCTGTATCTCGAAGCCGTATCAAAAAGTGGTCAAAGACAAACTTGTAGGAAATTTGACGGGCTTTTCGATAAAAATACACTGAAAGAAAAAAACACTCCACTTTTATGAGATTTTTTGATTTTTAAGTTTAAAAGTCAAATTTGAGGGTGAGCCCACGATTTTTTTTCGCTCAACATTTTTGTGAAAATAGCCTAAGATGTTACAAAAAGACTCACGAAAAATGCAGGATGGAGCAACTCACCTGAAAAAATACCAAAATCATTTACTGAAACTGTTTTTTTCAAAAGTGCTCTAAACATCAAAATTTTCAAAATCCGAACACGAGAGTCGATTCTCCAGACAATTTTACATAAAAGTCTCCATATTGACCATTGTCCTAAGTCCAATCCTTGTGAAGTTACAGCGGTTTTAAAAATAAAAATGTTGAAAAAATAGGTTTTTTGATGGTTTTTCGCAATTTCTATATGACAGACTTGATTTTTTAGTCTCGAAAATATTTTTACCGGAAAACTCGTCCAATTTCCCATAAGTTTGCCTATGACCACATTTCAATTGGATGTATGGGCTTACAGATATAAGCTAATTTACTATCCAGGTTACTATACTACACTGAAAAAATATTATGTTTTCAGTTATGAGCAATGTAATTAGCTTGATGGTTGATGGTTGAACAAAATTGTAAAATTAACATGTTTGTTACTATTAAACCAGCAAGGTAACCTTTAAAAGTTCATAAAAAATGATTTGAATTTAAGGGTTAGTAAAGGTTTTAACAAATGTTCTGATTTCTTTTACACTCCTCACTTCAATAAAATAATTTTCAACTAGACCTCTTGATGATCATAATTATGCACTAGATTGTCTCAGTTACGGTTGAAGGAATGTTGTTCAGATTCGAGTCATGCATTCAGGCATAATGAAGTACGAACAAGCAAAAGCTTCCTTTGCAATTGGTTTTGTAGTGATGTTCTAAAATTGGTTTTGTTTATGCATTATTTTAATAGTTCATGATATTTATATGGGTTTCCTAAAAATAAAACAACCAGAACCAATTAAACTTTAGGTTAGTTTATTATTAATTTAAAAAATATTTTACCATATCCAAATACTATCCAAACTTCCATCAATCCTTCCTACACCTCTGCTCTAATCACAGCCCTAGTCCAAAGCAAATAGTAATCCCACAAAGAACCCGAACCCGAACAGCCGAGCTGCAGACCCAGTCATGGCTATCACCCCGATTCTTGTCCGGGGGCGCACGCAACCATAAAATAATCACAATACTCCACGCTTCTTAATGTACATCCGACGATAACAAGACTGTCAATGACTTTCATTTTTTCACCTCTTTCAGGCGATCGTCTAACGTGCGCTCCGAAAAAAATAATCACCATCCTTCTTTTTTCCGCTCCCTTCCAACATAGAACAAGCCTTGTTCGGGGTTTCTTTTGGGAGCTTAGAATTTATTAACCGCCAGCTATAATTTCATTATTGAAATCAAGTTGTTAGCTCGTCGTTTGGGATCTTGTCTGGTTCGATTTTTTTTTCTGACGTTGGCTCGCGAGCGATGATATTCGATATTTTCATTTTATGTTAATGAGTTCATCATTCTGGCGGTCATCAAGGAGTCTGGAGTCCAAGTCATCGCCATCATCATCTCGAGGTGGCGGCAAGTTCTTAGTTTCGAGAGCAGCAGCGGAGCTTCCGATCGCCAGGAAGAAGGGATCGCGCGCCGGTAATAATGATGGTCATTTTGCGTCCCTGGTCGCCACAAGTTACCTCGCCAACTGGTCGAGGGGGTTGTTAATGGTCATCAAATTTTCGGCACATTTTTTGAATTATTTTAATAGACTTGCGCGGGACAGACAGGAAGGAATTTTTAATGAATGGCGACCGTCGGAAGGTGCAGTCTGAAGTGAATGACTCATGAGAAGAATCCTTTTTTTTATTTTCTCCATTTCTAGAACGTCAAGAACTGTGACAAACTAAGAACACACCAGGTGATTAAAATCGATTTCTGATTTCACTTGTCCTTCCATTGTATTCCGATCAACTCAGCTGTCGGACGGTAGTCGTCAAAGCCGATCATCATCAACTCCGTACAAGCCTTTCTGTTTGTCAGTCCGCTGCTTCAAATAAACCAACAACCACCTCTCGATCCTCGTTGATCGGCAGTGATCCCAAGTGATCAACTCAAGCCAGACGCACTTTTTAATTGATTGTCCCTCCGCCATGACGGATGAAAATGTCATCATTTTTATTAACATATATCGCGATCTTTATGGGCATGTTTGTCCACTCACCGCGTTGTAAAAATCAATCAAAAGCATCGCGATCAACGCAATTTTTGAAGAGTGAGCGCTCGCGAGCCCCGCTTGATGCGCTGATAATGATGAGCTAGAGCGAGCTCCGAGTGTAATTTATTGGATGGATATTGATCGAGCACGGAGCACCCCGCAGCCTTAAGGAGAGGATCGCGAGCCGATCACGGTTAATTCTCAATAAAGGTGTCACATTGCGGTGGGAAATTGAGATTTATGAGCGAACTATGATGCGAGCTCACCGGGAGAGTGATTGATCGGCGAGCGGAATGAGTTGATGCTTTCGGAATCGGCGGTGGAACCGCGAAGATCTTTATTGGGATTGGCTCGATAATTGCCGATCGTGATCGTACCAGATTGTGGATCCCGCTGATTTAATACTTACAGATATATGTAGAGTAGAAATCGGTAACCAACTCTGCTCGACCTTCGTCTGTCAGATCCGCGTTTTCATCACCCCGTCCCACATTCAAACCAAAAGATATCACCGGAGCAGACGACCCGTTGAAAGCCGTGTCCAAATTCACCCCTTCAACAATGCATCCATCTCTCGTGTGAGGATCATCTCCATCACACACAGAAAAGGGAGAAGAAGAAGTTGATGGCTGCTGAACAACGACTCGAGAAGATAGGCGAAACCTTGTTAACGCTCAAACTCACACACACACGCGTACACTCGGAATATTCTGACCATTCCTTGCGGCCATAAAAACGAGTTCTCTCTGTTACTTAATTATAAGGCAAGTTCGCGTCCAGGTTTTCAATTCCAGCCTGTCCAGTTCGCGGGTCCGAATGTGAGTGAGCTGATGATGGTGTTGGTGGGCAAGGAAGATGCGTTTGTTTTGGATGCAGTGGTTCTTTAGATCGGGTGGAACTCCGTTACTGAGCAATTCTCAGAGATTTTGGTCCTCAGGTTATTTCTACATTTTAAAATCTGGCTTAAAGCTTTTGCCTTCCGTATGTTCAAAGAAGCCATTTTGCATGAACAATTTGTCCATATCAATTTTCATACAAATTTGGCAGCTATATTCATACAAATTTGGCAACAATATGTGTCTTTTGAAAGATTTTTTTTTATCGAATTGGTGCCCTCGGCAAAGTTGTAGGTATGGATGAGGACTGCACCAAAAATAGATACGCCGAATTATTTTTGCTGATTTTCAAAATCACTTTTTGTCACTAAAATATTATTTCAAAATTAAACATTTTCATTCCCATATTTTTGTCATTTTCGAGTATAAGCCTGGATTTTAAAATAATTTTCATTGAAAAGACCACAAAATTTCATTTTCTGATTTTGAAAGTCGGGCGATTAGTTTCCACGACATCGATGCATAAAACGAGAAATCTCATTTTTCCTGTTTTTTATGGCCTTTTCTCAGCAACCATAGACCGCATCTCAAAAACTTTCTCAGCTTGACGAAAATATAAAAAAACGACAATTATGGAATCCATTTTAATTATTTATAAAAATGCAGGTTTTAAAAAAAAACAAACCTGAAAATGGCGTACCTAATCAAAATTTTGACTGACTTTATTAGCACTTTTTTCATCTTTTTTCGATTTATTTGAAAAATTACAATCGTTTCAAAGAATCAATGGTTGGTCTAATATGTTTTGCCTATTATGGAACTTTCTGAAAAGATGGCATTATAAGTCCCTTAAAGAAATAAAAAATTGAACAAATTTCAAATAACTTTTAGAAAATCAATTTTCAGAGCAAAAAAGTTATTGTAAAAATCAGCAAATAAAAATCCAAGCATACTTTTTTTCATTATAGTTCTTATCACTTTGCTGAAATATCTTAATTGCACAAAAATAATCACCAATTAAATGAAAGCAATTAATGTAAAGCTGCTGACGATATTTTTTTATATTAAAAAAAATTGTAACTCAGTTTTGCAATGGGTTAATACAAGGAACAAGTAAAGAAATCTGAAAATGCAACGATTTTATAGTTTTACTTCATATCGTTGTCTTCAAGGAGGGAGCAAAAAGTTTTGAACATAATTCGATTATTTTTTTTAACAATTTTACGAAATGATTAACGTCATGATTCGAAATCCGGACACTTAGTAGCACATCATTTTTGTTATAGCTGGCAAAACATCATATAATAAGTTGGAAATGTAGAAATATCATCAGGATGTAGTATGAACAGTCAGTTTCAAGAAAATGCATGCAAAATTATCTTTTCTAACAATTTTTCATCAGAATTTTAAAATTAAAATGACTTGTTGTGCTTCGAATCCCGGACACTGATAAAAGCTGATTCGAAATCCGGACACTCGATTTTACTTATGAATCGCACAAATTTGGACTGAAATGTTAGTGAATGGCATTCTTTAGGTCTCAAATAAGCTGTTAACATCAAAACAATCGATAGTTTATATAAAAATTTGCTAGAATTTAAGGAAATCGAAACCATAAATTTCTGCTTTGCCTTCCCGGTGCTTCGAACGCCTGTGAAATATTTCAAGTGAAATGTTTCGCATTTTTGGTAAACTTATAATTTTATTGTATTTAATTGTTTTGGCATTAACTACAGCGTTCAAACAAACTTTAAATGAAAGTTGATGTTAGAATTCATCAAATAACACAGTTTTGACATTCATAATGCGAACTTATATCCAAATAATTGATAAAACAAGATGAAGTGTCCGGGTTTCGAAGCGTCCGGGAATTCGAATCATGACGTTACAAGGTAACAAGTTTTTATGTTAAATAAAATTGCTCATCTTACTATCACCACTTCAGTTTAACTTTTTTTTTCAAGTTAAGATTTTGAATTACATATTAGAGCCTACCATATTCTGATAAAATTTTCTTATAACCTTCAAAAATAGCTTTAAAAATTTAAACATATTTTTCCAAATTAAGAATATAAATTTTGATTCACTTGTTAAGTTTTAAAATAGCTTCGAAAAAGAAAAACAAACTTGTTTGTCAGTGTAAAATTTCCAAGGATTCAAGCTGATCAAAATACCATACAAACGAATGAATGATGTTAAATTTATATAACTTTTGTGAACGACTTTGGCAGGAAAAATTATTTGAAATATATGAAGAAAGAAAAAGTGCCGTAATATTTGTTTAAAATTTAAAGCTTTGCTTATGCGTGTTTTATTATTTGTTGATAAAGTTTAAAACAATATAGAATCAAAATTTAATATTTTAAGAAAAAATAATAATAAATTTATATATACTCCATCATTTTTAAGTCTGAAACAGACTTTTTGATGACCGTTCCAGCTGTTTCTTTTGCTTCTATCCTAATGTGTCCTATGAAAAGATCTTTAAGAGCGAGTCCACGAACAGGGCATACCCCTTTGTATGGGAAGTCGTTTGGACGGTAAAACATTTTTATGCATGTTTCTATTGTGAAATTGTCTCAGGAACACGAATATGATAAAATTATCACCAGAAAATGAAATCTAAAGGGATCCCGAGCAAAACTTTACAATAAAAAAAATCACTAAAAGCAAAAGTGTCTATTTAATATGTTAAACCCAAGTAACATTTTTTTCCAGGAGTTCTACAAGAGCTCTTCAAGATAGCTACAGCATAGCAGTTTGGACCGCGGTAGGATTAAATTCTCTTCAAAACTTCTTCAGGAGTTTGGAAGAGTACTTGAAGAGTATTTTATCCTCTCGCGGTCCAAACTGCTATGCTGTAGCTATCTTGAAGAGCTCTTGTAGAACTCCTGGGAAAAAATGTTACTTGGAAAACTGCCTTACCCAAAGCGTTCTCAGTCTCAGATGGTAGTCCCAGATGTCCCCTACAAGCTGCAGGTAGAACCGAGTTGATATCTGGATGGAACACTTTTTTATTTGAGTTTCAAAATTAGGCGATTTTTTCACTAAAATGCCAATAACTCCCTTTATATTTAACCAATTGGGATGCTTCTCTGTGCATTTTGTTGCATTTTTAAGTTCTTTCAGATGCATTTTGAATTTTGAAAATAAATTGAGTTTTGCCTGAGTTAAAGCCTTTTTAAGATTTTTGACGTTTTTTGAACCTTCAAACTTTGTGTCCTGATTTGCCCCACTTCCCGTTGACCTAGAGTGCTCATATTTTGGCCAGATGCTAGTTTTTTAAGTACAAACAACCCCTGAAAATTTCAGGAAGATTGGTGAGGTCGATGCGAGATGGGTGTGCTTTGTTCGTGGACTCGCTCTTAAATTTCAAAAATAAAATTCTTCATTGCCTATAAGGCCGTTGCTAATATTTTCAAAGTGTCGCTCCCTTTACCTTTACCGGCTCAAAAAAACAGGGTGTGAAAAAAGCAAATGTTTAAGAAAAAGCTTCTAAAATTACTCATCCGATTTTGTTTTGTTGCATGAAAACAAACATTTGTATGTTAATAGATTTGAAAAAAAACATTAAATTTAATTTGTCCCAGCCTAAATAATTTCTTGTATTATTTTCATCTTTAGAAGCAATTAATACTCAGATGAAGTTTTGAATTTCAGCCTGAATGTTTGCAAATTGACTAGATTACTTCAAATGGAATATTTGCAAGGTTTATTTTAATGTTTCAGTGGGAAAAATCACAATAAAATGTTTGTTTAGCCAAATTTATCAACATTTAGTAAAATCCATAAATATTTGAGATTAGTATATAAATCGTCCCTTGTGTGCTATCTTCCCAAGTAGCATTTTTTCCCAGGAGTTCTACAAGAGCTCTTCAAGATAGCTACAGCATAACAGTTTGGACCGCGGTAGGATAACATTCTCTTCAAGTACTCTTCAAAACTCCTGAAGAAGTTTTGAAGAAAATTTTATCCTACCGCGGTCCAAACTGCTATGCTGTAGCTATCTTGAAGAGCTCTTGTAGAACTCCTGGGAAAAAATGTTACTTGGGTTGCGACATATTTTATCTGTTTTATAGCAGAAGTTTCAAAATATATACAAAATTTAATCAGAAAAATAAAGTAGAAATGTATTGAAATAATACTGATCTTCAATATTTTCATAAATATAGATAACTTACTTCTAAAACTATTTAAAATATGTTGTAAACTGTTTCTTAAGGTACACAGAAAAAAATAATGTAAATTTGGAAGCTTTAATGATGTAATTTTACCTCAATTTAGACTGAAAAAGTGACATTACACCAGAAAAGTTGTAAAATTACACATTTCCAGAGGTAAAATTACACCTTTTTTCTGACATAAAAGATGTACCCTTTCCCAGATGTAATATTACCATGATTTTTTTTTTCTGTGTACGTTGAACACATTTATTTCAAAACCCAGTATGTTTAATGACCATTTTGATATTTGGGTAATTCTCTACCAACTCACACGAAATCGGGAAAAGTTGCCCCGACCCCTCTTCGATTTGCGTGAAACTTTGTCCTAAGGGGTAACTTTTGTCCCTGATCACGAATCCGAGGTCCGTTTTTTGATATCTCGTGACGGAGGGGCGGTACGACCCCTTCCATTTTTGAACATGCGAAAAAAGAGGTGTTTTTCAATAATTTGCAGCCTGAAACGGTGATGAGATAGAAATTTGGTGTCAAAGGGACTTTTATGTAAAATTAGACGCCCGATTTGATGGCGTACTCAGAATTCCGAAAAAACGTATTTTTCATCGAAAAAAACACTAAAAAAATTTTAAAAATTCTCCCATTTTCCGTTACTCGACTGTAAAAAATTTTGGAACATGTCATTTTATGGGAAATTTAATGTACTTTTCGAATCTACATTGTCCCAGAAGGGTCATTTTTTCATTTAGAACAAAATTTTTCATTTTAAAATTTCGTGTTTTTTCTAACTTTGCAGGGTTATTTTTTAGAGTGTAACAATGTTCTACAAAGTTGTAGAACAGACAATTACAAAAATTTTAATATATATACATAAGGGGTTTGCTTATAAACATCACAAGTTATCGCGATTTTACGAAAAAAAGTTTTCAAAAAGTTACTTTTTGCGTTTCTCTTTGTTTCGTCGTCCGTGTCTGTCGCGGGTGACCATGAACGGCCATGATCGATGACGACCAACTTTTTTAAAACTTTTTTTCGTAAAATCGTGATAACTTGTGATGATTATAAGCAAAACCCTTATGTATATATATTAAAATTTTTGTAATTGTCTGCTCTACAACTTTGTAGAACATTGTTACACTCTAAAAAATAACCCTGCAAAGTTAGAAAAAACACGAAATTTTAAAATGAAAAATTTTGTTCTAAATGAAAAAATGACCCTTCTGGGACAATGTAGATTCGAAAAGTACATTAAATTTCCCATAAAATGACATGTTCCAAAATTTTTTACAGTCGAGTAACGGAAAATGGGAGAATTTTTAAAACTTTTTTAGTGTTTTTTTCGATGAAAAATACGTTTTTTCGGAATTCTGAGTACGCCATCAAATCGGGCGTCTAATTTTACATAAAAGTCCCTTTGACACCAAATTTCTATCTCATCACCGTTTCAGGCTGCAAATTATTGAAAAACACCTCTTTTTTCGCATGTTCAAAAATGGAAGGGGTCGTACCGCCCCTCCGTCACGAGATATCAAAAAACGGACCTCGGATTCGTGATCAGGGACAAAAGTTACCCCTTAGGACAAAGTTTCACGCAAATCGAAGAGGGGTCGGGGCAACTGCTGTGTGAGTTGGCGGAGAATTACCCATTTTGATGTTGTTATTTTGCAAAAAAAAAAACAAGCTCAATTTATATTTTAAAACAACATAAAAAGACCACATTTTACTGTAACTGCCACTGCAGAAAAGAGCTAAAGCCTGGTCGAACCAGACTCGCTGAGTGATTCTCGATTATTTTCACCGGCGGTGGCGGCGGCTTCTTCTGCAGTCACAAAGTGCGTATCGTGGCGCGCGCGTTCAGTCCAACTCCCAAGCAGAGTTGCAGGGTTGATTTTAATACCGTACGTGAGGGACCTCGGAGAATGTTCCCTGCGGACACCAGCGCCACGGATCGTGCGTGCCCAGATCGGTTGGAGAGCATTGCGTTGGAGGCTGCGGTGGCCCTGAACAAACAATCTATAAATATGACGGCCAGACGGTCAGAAATAATTTATTTATATATTTCATTTATAGTTTTATAGTTTTTACAGCACCGGGGCATCGCACGAAGTACCTGGGTGAAAACGACCTGCGGTGGTGGCGTTGTGACTGTGATGATGATGAGGAGGTCCAAGGAGAGAGATTATCCAGCTGAGTCTGGCCGGAGTTCCAATCAGCGTATTTGGTGTGGATTTTATTATCCCAATCCGGCTGGGGTGTTGGAGTTGGCTTTAGGTGAGGAGTCCGCAGTCCAACTGCAAAAATGACTTCTAAAATTATGATTGCAAATCTAGTTTCAACGGGTTGAGGTAGCTTTTGAAGAATTATGAGATAAATTGATGAGAAATAAATTGTAAGAAATGGTTTTTGCTGTAAATTTTTGAAATTGTCCTGCTTCAAGGTCTCACTCACAAGCCTTCCATTAGTCTGGAGACCAATTTCACATCGAAAGCAATATCCATAATTTATTCGAAATTGCTGTCCATAAGAATGATATACGCGCATTACAATGTGCCACGGTCGAAACTTCCTTATTGGCATCCCTCGACCATCATCGCAAGTCTGAATTCTACGCAAACCCTTTCAGCGCACTGACTTCTCACACTTCTGCCGGTTTGAAGTATTACCCGTATCGGGGTTCAGGTCGACTCGACCAGCACGGCCATTAGAATTAAATTTATGAAAACGGCATCCGTCCAGGTTCAAGTCCAAGTCCAGAGTCGCCTGGATGGGATGGCGAAGGTGGCAGCGATCGATTGGAAGCTGTGTGTTGCAGTTCTAGCACTCAATATAACATGGCTAGAGCGGAGATCTTTCGCGCGGGTATCACGTAATAAAATATTATTGTTATTATTATGTGCTTTTTACCGGCGTTTCGCCGCGCACAACTATTTTCACATCAACGCTGTTCACTTTAGACTGGGGTAGAGTAAAAGTTGTATAATGATGAAAAAGCTTTTATAAAATAGCAAACAAAAATTTATTATTGGAAAGTAATTCCAGATTGATTTGATGTCTAGAACATTGCAATGATTATGACAGCCAATTTAATTTGAATGGCCAATTGTTTTTTTTTTCAGATATTTTAAATACAATTTTTTACCTTTAAAGGTTTTTTCCTACGCAAGATTTTTTTTAATATTTTTTTTTAACTTGAAATATTTTTTGAGATACCTTATAGGGGAAATACACCCATTTTAATCACACTAAGCCGTTCGACCAATTCTCATCACTTTTGCCGTTTCTGCTATTAAATCAACATTTTCAGATGTTTCAACAATGGAGAGTTGCTTGCTCACTTTTATTTGAGCTATTTATTACTTTGGCACAGTCAAGAACACTTTATATAAGCTGTAATTCATGATCAAAGTGCTGATAGGCCGATAATAGAAATAGGCTGAGAAAGGGTATAGTTCCCCTATTTCCAGAATAATGACGGTTTCTTAAACATATCAAAACATACAAAACATTCATTGTGTGAACAATTGCCAAGGAGGGAAGAAAAATTAGGACCTATAAAATAAGTTGTACACCGTACACTTGGTGCGTCCACAAAATCAAAATTCCCGAATCCCGTTTTTTTTTCTTCTAATTCGTCCCAGGAATCTCAGAAATTAAAAAAAAAGCAAATTTTGGTCTGAAAATTCAGATTTGGTTGTAGGTATAGATGAACAGATGAATACATAGTAATAGATTCGATTTTTAAAGCATTAACATTTGTATTTGGCATACACCAGCATTAATTTGGCTTTTTAGGAAAAATGACATAATTTTAGTTTACATATCCATAAAATGTCTAGCTTTTTGAATATTTTCTATTTTATTTTATATATTTTTTAAAAGCGTTTATATTTACGCTTGTTTATGATTTTAAATTTGAATACAAAATATAATAAAAAATATATTATTTGCTGGGAATCTGGGAATCCTTTTAGCCATTTTATGCAAAATGTTTTGAATGTCTTCGGAATGACTCCTGTTCCTATTCAGGCTGTTTTTCTGATTTTCTCCAGTTGTTGGCAGTAACTTATGAAAATTTGTAAACTATGTTTTATATAAAACAAAAAAAAAACAAAAAATATCTGAAACTTTACATTAAGTGGTATCATTTAATTTGTTGTCGCTCCTATTTTTTAGACATTTCCAAGATTTTTTAAGCTTTACTTATCAAATATAGTTGATAGAAGAAATTTATTTAGTAAAAAATTATTTAATCTGAATGACATCGGATAAAAAATTGTGCTTTATTTAAAATCGAAAGTACAACAAAGAAAAACAAAATCTGAATTTTAAATTTCTTTAGAGCTAATTGTTAACTGTGAACTCTGTTTAGATTGAAGTGTAGATTCAAAATTTCAAAATTTCCCCAAAAAAGCCCCAAACAATATTTAGTGCATAAAAGAGCTGTGCAATCAATTGAAAACTATTTAGAACACATTAAATAACGTTTACTATTTTCACAATTCCAATTTTGAGACTACAGTAGCACAACTTCAATTTTACCACTTCAGTAGAAGGGAAAGGGATTTTTTGAAATTGCGTTGATTTTTAAAATATTTTTTTTTTATTTGATTGATGAGCAACTCTCTTCGAAATCGGCCGATTTCGACCATTTTTATTTTTTGTATTTTTTGATTTGACTTAAACTTTGTGGGGGCCTTTCCTATGACCAAATAAGCTATTTTGCGTCATTGGTTCACCCATACAAGTCTCCATACAATTTTGGCTGCTGTCCATACAAAAATGGTATGTAAATATTCAAACAGCTGTAACTTTTGAGTGAATTTTCTGATCAATTTGGTGTCTTCGGCAAAGTTGTAGGTATTGTTGAGGACTTTTGAGAAAAAAAATAGATACAGTGAAAAAAAATTGCAGATTTTTTTATTAACTTTTCTTTCACTAAAACTCAATTTCCCAAAATATGTATTTTTTGATTTTCGAGATTTTTTTATATGTTTCAGGGGACAAAAATACGCAACTTTTGAGCCATAGATAAACATGGTAAAAAAAATCTGCCACCGAGTTATGAATTTTTGAAAAAAAGGTGATTTTTTGAGAAAAAAAACGAAGTTTCATGCAAAAATAAGTTTGACAATATTTTTTAATGCAAAATTGAATTTGCAATTGAAAAGTACTTCTCAGATTTCTTGATAAAAGGCTCCGTTTTCAAGATATAGCCACCGAAAGTTTGATTTTAGCGAAATATTAGCAGTTTTTCAATTTTTAAAACAAGTGACCGACCATAAGTGACCATTTCTAAAAATATTTTTTTTTAATAAGTTCAGAAAATTTGCTATAAAATTGTCTAAGAGACATTGAAGATTGGACCTCGGGTTGATGAGATAGAGCCGCATTAAGAAAAAGAAAAACTGTAACAAAAATATATTTTTCATCATTATTAAAATTTTGCTCTTACGATAAATACAGTTAAAAAAATTGTTTGAATGAGTCTTTTTCAAATGTTTGTTAGACCTTTTTGGTGGATTTTGTTGTTGTTGAATAATTGAAATAATTTCAGTAATACCAGTTGAACCATGGTGGAGGTAAAATTACAGAGAGTAATTATGTAGTTATTAGCGTTCTCTCTCCTTCTATCCTTTATCTTTTGCATCTTTTGTTAGTTTTTTCTTACATTTTGCTTGCTCAAAGTAATTCCTTAGTCAACAGCAATAGTTGCTCCGAAATTATGTTATGTACTTAAAAAAACGTACTGAACTTGATTATTCACCAGTAAAACAGAATTTCACTTGGGAAAATAAATGTTTTGTATTTAATTTATAGGTATGAATTATTTCAAATAATCTATTTTTCATTTCATATTTTCTGTTTTTAAAGATCTTGATCATTTCCGTTTTTTTAACCGCCCTCAACGCCATCATAGGCCGATCTTTGCGTCACAGTCATCAACGCCTTAGTCGCTCACGAAGAAGCTTCTTCCCGTAACCAACTCAGCTATCGTCTTCGTCGTCATCGTCGCGGCCATCATCAGCTCGTTATGGTTGTGACGTCGACAACGCGTGCAAAAATATTAGCAACTTCCCGTTCTCACACTCACCTTACCTTCACATCTCACCCAACACCTGAGCCGTGAGCGTACTTCCACCCTCACTCTCACGAGCATCGCGATGATGATCCGGCAAACTCTCCCACAACAAAAATAATGGCGATCGCCGAAGAAAAGAGAAAAATTGAGAGTGCAGAAAGTCGCTCTCTTTCGCGAGCGCGAGAGCGCTACCAACGTTTCATGCTTCGTTTTGCCGTCTCTTTCGCGTGCGCGTTGGTAGCCGCATTCTCAAGACGTGTGTGCGATCGTGCGAGAGCCTCTCAACACGTTTGCGCGCCGATGGCTACCACCAGCAAAGCTGCGTGAGTGAGTGAGTAGTGTTTGATCTGCTAACGAGCCTTCGAGAGCTGCTGCTGATCGCGAGGTTGGGATTGGTGAAGAGGGGGAGTAGCACACCACAAGACGAAAGGCTCTTTAGCAGACAGGGCATGCGAAGCATTAACACACAGAAAAAAAAACCGCGAGCATGAAGCGAACATATGTTGCGGGATCGCCGCGGAAGGCAAAAGGTTTCTTTTCTTCTTTTTTTGTTGAAGCATCATTTCTTCTCGTTTTGCGTTCTTGCGATGATGGCTTTGGTTGCACACAGAAGGTAAAATGTATGTGTGTTAGTTGGTGATGATAGGTTTTTATGCTACAAAGTGATGGTAGTGATCATGTTTTGTGGTTTTGGAGTAAGAATGAAAAAGCTTTTCGTTGAAATGGTTAATTGCTGAAAGAAACACACAAATTCAAATATTTGAATAATTTCAGTAAATAAAAAGTTATCAATCTAGAGTTTCCATAAAACACTTTTGTATAATAAAGAGCTCAGTCTAATCAAGAGTTAGAGCTGACTGTTCAATCAGTTAGAAGAAACTTGTTTAATTTCAGTAAAATAAAGGAAGAAATAAACCTACAATACTTAATGCGAGTTTCTGTTTGTGTCAAAAATAAAAAAACAGTAAAAATTATTACAAATAATTCATCCTGTTTCCAAAATCGTCCAACAGTCATAGTTTAGAAACGATGATGCCAATTTGAAAAAAAAAAATGAAGCGTAAATAATAAAGAAATAATATTTTGCAATCATTTCAATGTTTATAAAAGCATCTGGATTTGCGTACAGATTTTTAATCCGTGTAGCAATAATTTATCATTTATAACATAATTCAAATGAAATTAATAAAAGAAATGTTTGTAAATCTTTTGATAGTTTTAGGTATCAATTAATTTAGTATGAAATCCCGTAAACTAAACTTGAGGTCATCGCAGTAAAAGTCAGCCCCAAAACTCCAACTTCAAACGTAATGAATTTGTCTTAATCAATTGAGTTGCCCAGAGCAGCGAAGACTTCCTCCGGGGGCCAGAGGTGACCATAAAAGCGTCATAATTTAGGCCCCAAATAAGCGCGTGCCCATTTGGATCACCATCTCACCAAAAGAGAGTTAGTCAAAACTGACCGACCAATAAAAGCCAGCCAACTTCAGTTCTACTCTCTCCTGGCCAGCGTCCAACAACGGGGTGCGATCGCGCAGATTGATCTTTTCGTCTGTTGTTGTGGTAGATCCATGAGGAACAACCGTTACGACGGACATGACTCTCCTGAAAAGCTTGCTTTTGTGTGTGTACACGCCCTGACTTACCAAATCGATCTCTTCGGCAGCAGCAGCAGTAGCTGGCTTATCGGATTTTATAGATCTGCACTTTCCGAAAAAAAGCAGCATGTGCGCGTGCGCAACTCCAAATCTTTTTAAATTTGACGGGATGGCAGGGTTTCTGAAACGTTAAAAAAAAATGTAAAAATTGTCAAAATTGTCAAAATTGTCAAACTTGTCAAAATTGTCAAAATTGTCAAAATTGTCAAAATTGTCAAAATTGTCCAAATTGTCAAAATTGAAAAAATTGTCAAAGTTGTCAAAATTGTCAAAATTGTCAAAATGGTCAAAATTGTCAAAAAGACAACAAGGACAAAAAAAGACAAAAATGACGAAAAGACAAAATAGACAAAAAAGACAAAAAAAAACAAAAAAGACAAAAAGACAAAAAAGACAAAAAAGACAAAAAAGACAAAAAAGACAAAAAAGACAAAAAAGACAAAAAAGACAAAAAAGACAAAAAAGACAAAAAAGACAAAAAAGACAAAAAAGACAAAAAAGACAAAAAAGACAAAAAAGACAAAAAAGACAAAAAAGACAAAAAAGACAAAAAAGACAAAAAAACAAAAAAGACAAAAAAAACAAAAAAGACAAAAAAGACAAAAAAGACAAAAAAGACAAAAAAGACAAAAAAGACAAAAAAGACAAAAAAGACAAAAAAGACAAAAAGACAAAAAAGACAAAAAAGACAAAAAAGACAAAAAAGACAAAAAAGACAAAAAAGACAAAAAAGACAAAAAAGACAAAAAAGACAAAAAAGACAAAAAAGACAAAAAAGACAAAAAGACAAAAAAGACAAAAAAGACAAAAAAGACAAAAAAGACAAAAAAGACAAAAAAGACAAAAAAGACAAAAAAGACAAAAAAGACAAAAAAGACAAAAAAGACAAAAAAGACAAAAAAGACAAAAAAGACAAAAAAGACAAAAAAGACAAAAAAGACAAAAAAGACAAAAAAGACAAAAAAGACAAAAAAGACAAAAAAGACAAAAAAGACAAAAAAGACAAAAAAGACAAAAGAGACAAAAGAGACAAAAGAGACAAAAAAGACAAAAAGACAAAAAAGACAAAAAAGACAAAAAAGACAAAAAAAAACAAAAAAGACAAAAAAGACAAAAAAGACAAAAAAGACAAAAAAGACAAAAAAGACAAAAAAGACAAAAAAGACAAAAAAGACAAAAAAGACAAAAAAGACAAAAAAGACAAAAAAGACAAAAAAGACAAAAAAGACAAAAAAGACAAAAAAGACAAAAAAGACAAAAAAGACAAAAAAGACAAAAAAGACAAAAAAGACAAAAAAGACAAAAAAGACAAAAGAGACAAAAGAGACAAAAGAGACAAAAAAGACAAAAAGACAAAAAAGACAAAAAAGACAAAAAAGACAAAAAAAGACAAAAAGACAAAAAAGACAAAAAAGACAAAAAAGACAAAAAAAAACAAAAAAGACAAAAAAGACAAAAAAGACAAAAAAGACAAAAAAGACAAAAAAGACAAAAAAGACAAAAAAGACAAAAAAGACAAAAAAGACAAAAAAGACAAAAAAGACAAAAAAGACAAAAAAGACAAAAAAGACAAAAAAGACAAAAAAGACAAAAAAGACAAAAAAGACAAAAAAGTCAAAAAAGACAAAAAAGACAAAAAAGACAAAAAAGACAAAAAAGACAAAAAAGACAAAAAAGACAAAAAAGACAAAAAAGACAAAAAAGACAAAAAAGACAAAAAAGACAAAAAAGACAAAAAAGACAAAAAAGACAAAAAAGACAAAAAAGACAAAAAGACAAAAAAGACAAAAAAGACAAAAAAGACAAAAAAGACAAAAAAGACAAAAAAGACAAAAAAGACAAAAAAGACAAAAAAGACAAAAAAGACAAAAAAGACAAAAAAGACAAAAAAGACAAAAAAGACAAAAAAGACAAAAAAGACAAAAAAGACAAAAAAGACAAAAAAGACAAAAAAGACAAAAAAGACAAAAAAGACAAAAAAGACAAAAAAGACAAAAAAGACAAAAAAGACAAAAAAGACAAAAAAGACAAAAAAGACAAAAAAGACAAAAAAGACAAAAAAGACAAAAAAGACAAAAAAGACAAAAAAGACAAAAAAGACAAAAAAGACAAAAAAGACAAAAAAGACAAAAAAGACAAAAAAGACAAAAAAGACATAAAAGACAAAAAAGACATAAAAGACATAAAAGACAAAAAAGACAAAAAAGACAAAAAAGACAAAAAAGACAAAAAAGACAAAAAAGACAAAAAAGACAAAAAAGACAAAAAAGACAAAAAAGACAAAAAAGACAAAAAAGACAAAAAAGACAAAAAAGACAAAAAAGACAAAAAAGACAAAAAAGACAAAAAAGACAAAAAAGACAAAAAAGACAAAAAAGACAAAAAAGACAAAAAAGACAAAAAAGACAAAAAAGACAAAAAAGACAAAAAAGACAAAAAAGACAAAAAAGACAAAAAAGACAAAAAAGACAAAAAAGACAAAAAAGACAAAAAAGACAAAAAAGACAAAAAAAACAAAAAAGACAAAAAAGACAAAAAAGACAAAAAAGACAAAAAAGACAAAAGAGACAAAAAAAATGAAAAAAACAGAATATGGGAAAAAGTTTTTCCAGCCAAATTATAAATTTGGAATCGTCAGTCAAAAAAAAAATTATTCATAATTTTGAATAATTTAAATCTGAATGGATCAACAAATTTAAGAACCTCTGGCTAATATCTGGCTCATACCAACAGAACCCCTAGGAGTGAATCCAACGGAGGCTAGCTGACTCAGTCAGCTAGTACCGGGGAGCTCCAAACTCGGAACGTGATCAACACAAAAAATTGACACAATTCGGTCAAAACATCCAAAAAGATTGGCCCGGGCAGGGTGCCACTGCCGTGGCCCGAAATCAGGCTAATCAGGTAGCTCCTCAAGATCACATTAGGGCCGCGGGGACTCATTAACAAGTTCAAGATCTCCGGGAAACTTTCCTCCTAGACTCTGGATGGTAGTGGTGAGGAAAGCCTTTGAATATTAATGAGTCGATAACATCGCAAGCACACCCAAACGGCGGTCGCATGATTGTGATGCATGGCGGCATGAAAGTATATCAGAATCTGCATGAAAACTGTCCTCATGCATTTTTTGCGATATAGGGGTATGACATTTTTGCCCGTTACCGACAATTATCGACATTACCGACGGCTTTTTGGTTGTATTTCACAAAAAAAAAACCTTAACAGAACGAGGATTGAACCACTAACTTTTTGGTTATTGATCCGACACGCTACCACCGCGCCATGGACGCTTGATGAAAAGTGAGTGAAAGAGCACCAACATATGCTTCTCTTTGGAGTGTTGCTCGGGGACGGGCCAGCGTTATATGTGTTGGTGAGAACTGCAGATCCCTGAAATGTTTACACGCGGGCAAAAATGATCTAGGGGCTTGTTGCAAAAAATGTTATAAAATATGACATTTTCTGCAGCAAATCCACTGTTGCAGATTTTGAGATATATTTTTCCTTTGGGTGCAGTTAATTATCGAGCTGCTCTTTTTTTTACGGGAGCGCTCGTTGCACACACAAAGAGACATCAACGGCATCGTTTCGAAATTCAGGTGACGAACCTCAAGCTCTCGTTCAGAGTCGCCACAACTGATTGAAGCTGTCGAAAACGCATCCGAATCTCACCGTTGTTGGGTTAGATTGCAATCTGTGTCGCTGTTTTGTGATTAGGTCTTGCTGGAATTTTGCTTCTGCTCCAAACTCTCCCTTTTTTCCCCGCACTTGTACACCTGGCAGCAGCCGGGTTGTGTCATTAATTAACACACTTGTGCCTTTTGGATGTTGGCCGGCGGCGGCTGGACCCCAAATCGTAAACAAAAGACAAGAAAGAGGAGAAGCCGCCTCAGATTGTGCCAGCAAAGGGGGGACGACAGTTGCTCTGAAATTTCATGTAGATGCAAGAAAGTAAGGAGCAGGGTTGAAGGGCTTTGAATTACTACCAAAAATAAGATTGTTTAGAATTGTTATTGATATTTTTTTTAATCGAACTGAAAAAAAATAAATTTTATTAATTTTTCAACAATTAACTATAACAAAAAGTAAAAATACAACAAAAGTCTACTACAAACTACAACCCGTCTGCTGGTCCACTGAACTGCTGCTGCCGCTGGACCAATTTCATTCATCTTTTTGACCAAAAAGAAACAGTGTTTGCCGCCGCCGCGGTAAGACCCCAAAACTCGCGGAGAGAACAAACAACAACAACAACAACACCGCGAAAGCCGGCGAACGCGCGAGCACTCCAAATTAAGCTTATCTTCATCGCTCATTCGTCGTTGTCGCTTTTGTTGTTGTCGATGTCTCGATGTTTGCTGGCTGCTGCTCCCTTAGCCAAAGGGGGGGGAGGGGGGAGAGATTCGTCTGATCTCTCGCGCGACGGTCGTTGTTGTTGTTGTCCGAGAGATAGCAAATCGCGCGCGAGTTCGTTTTTCGGGGCTCGCAAGCCGAAGGCTTATCTCCAAAGGGGAGAAATCGACGACATTAACAAGCATGGATCAAGCCAAACAGGAAAAATCAGACCCCGGCGATCTAGTTTCTGCACTCTCTCTCTCCGCAGCTTGTTGTTGTGTTGATGGAACTGCTTCTGATGGCCTTGTGGGACGGGGATGTCATCATTTTCTGGAAGTATTCTTTAAGTTTTTAATTCAATTACCTTTACACTATTTTTGCGATGCTACATATCATTTCATGCTTTGAACTTATTTAAAAAAGAGCATATTTTATTTTAGTAAAATTGTGCCAAATAAAGGCTGGAATTATTCCTAAATCGAGATGATAATTATTTATTTGTACATAGTACAAAGTATCTCCGTAACGTTTTCACTCATTCAGATCATATTAATTGTTATAACCTGTATATCATCGGTGTACGGGTGAGAAATTCTGGAGTCTACAAATTAATGAGGAATTGACTGATAATTCCTGTGGAAAACAAATTCATAAAACATCGAATAGAGTCACTTACAATTTGATAAAAGTGCTTAAAAAGAATACGATCGTTTTTCAATATTTTTGATTTTGGTATTAATTAAAAGTTTTGAAATGATATTTTTTACGCATAAATTGTTTGGATAACTTTTCAACTTCAAAACTCTTAAGTATTCAATATTTTAAATGAAGTAGGAAGACTTTCTACAAGTTTAACTGTGGTGTATTTTTTCGTATCAAACTCAACCTAAGAATTCATCCGAATTTTGAAAGGTTATATAATCACTACTTACATTTTAACAATTCACACCAGCCAAACATGGTTGTGAATTTACGTCTCGCTGAATTTCTGTGCCTTGTTTAAGACGAAGGTAATTTTTAAAATCTATTGATGCTCAGTTATGATTTTTTTTATTTCCCGTGCTCAGAAAAAAAACTATAACTTTCTTGTTAAACATTCTTTTGGGATATAGAGAATCAAGTTTATTTGAAAATTATCATATTTTCCCGGTTTTGCAAATCGATATTAAATATTTCAAAGGACGAAGTATTACAACACTATAATTGTTGAGCAATGCTCCACCAAATCCTTAAATAGATTTTTTTTTTTGATTTTTTTATTTGCCTCAATTTTGTGCAATTTTGTGACAATGGTTTACCCATACAATGCTCCCTGTTGTTTTTTTTTTAAATAATTTTCTCACATAAAAACATTTTTCAAAAATTTAAATTTTTGTTTTTTTTTTTTAAATATTTGACGACAAAAACCCGCAATAGTGAATTAAGAATCAAAACATTGTGAGCGAATAAAGGTTTTCGATTATTTTTCAAATAGAAATATTTCTCAAATGTTGTTTTGACTTTAGTTTGTTTTGTTAAATCATATTTCTATTCGAAAAAAATTGAAAAGAAATTTTGATAAAATTTTCAAAATATAGCCTCTTAAAATTTGGTTATGAATTTAAAATTTTACCTTTTTTATTTTTTTTAAATGGGTTAATAAAAATATGTTTCTCGAAAAGTTTAAAAAATTTCCTATAAATAAAATTAAGAAACAAAGTTGGTTTGACCTCTGGTTGCAGAGACCAGTGCTTACGAAATTTCGACTTTTATTATGATAGAAAATTGAAATCGTCTTCACCACGACAACCTGAATTTCTACTTTTGTTCGTTTCACACACAACCGAATGAATGCTACGCAAAATCACTCACGTTCTTTCGCTCAGAGAACGGTCATTTGGCATTCTACCGAAATTTCGATCATCTCTCCCATGATCGCATTCAAATGACTTTTGTCATTACGCAGCTAACACAAGGAAGAGAGAGACGAAGAACGAGAGAAAGAGAAAGAGAAAGAGCACGTTGTCTCTCGTTTGGACGGCTGCTTGAGTGGTGCTCATTTTTCGTTCGTTTCGTCTTTGTGTTTACGTTCACCGACCGTCGCCAAGCAGTGACGATCATGATGGGCGCTGTGTGTCAGCGATCAAATTTCGTTTTCGGAAATGATCGCTGACAGAAAGTTTTTTGAAATAGCGGATAAAAGAAACAACATACATTTCACAAGATAGCACATAAGCGACGAAATGATACATTTGGCAAATTTTCCTAAAATAAAAAAAATTTTGGATCATGACTTTCAAGGATTTTTCAAAAGGGCCAAGTATTCTGAAAATGCGTTGTTTTTGATGATAATATTCCCGGGAAATTGGTGAACATTTCCTGTTTACCGAAATTTGAGGGACAAAGTCTTTCAAATACGCCTCTACAAATACTTTTTCAATATTTATGTCGCCCCTACTCTTCCTCCCCCTTCAATGTCAACCCGAAAATTTAAAGATTTTTTTAGACTTTACAAAGTTATTAAAAAGGGAATATTATTTGACTAAAACATTTTAAAATTTTTGCATTGTATGCGTTAATAATATTTCGATGAACAGTACCGAAAAATTTTATTTTGCGGAACAAAAATGCAAATGAATACTTAAATATTTTGAAAACATGTAGCAGATAAAACTTCAAAATATCTAACAATATTTGTTCTAAAGTATAACTCCAAGTTTTAATTGCTTTAAAATTCACTGGCATCTCTATTTTTCAAGAACATAATATTGAGTTCTTCCATCATCCAGCCCTGTGCATCGCTCAGAAGTCCCAGCAGGAGGGACCCCTGCACACACAGAGTTTGTTGTCGGTTTTCTTCCCCCCGAAACATCGTCTTCGTTTTTCTTTTCCCCTTCAAAGTTTTTGTTTTTTGTCGCCTCGTCCGGCACTTTAATGAAAGCAGCCCCGGCCTGCCGAGGTCGCTAAACAAGAGCCCGAACTCTGGCAAAAACACAATCCTCAGACCACAACCTGTGCCGTCGGAACAACATCAACAGAACAGAACAAGATCAAGCAGCAAAAAAGAGGCCCTCGGCACAGAATCAAAAAGATGTGCAATCTCGAACAAAGGGAACAAAACTCTCGGTACGTGGTCTCTTCGACAAATCTTGCAATCTCTCTCAAGCTCGTTCTTTTTTCCCTTTCAGGTGAGTGGGAATAATTAAATTAGATAGGGTCACATACAGAGAGAGAGAGAGAGAGAGTCCGTCCTTCAACGTGGTCTGGCCCGCACACATTTTGCAGCCGTCCTCGGCGGAGAGTGATATTTTCGGACGTTTGAGGTTAAATATTTTTATTGTCCGCCGGCTACCAAAATCGACCTCGGCATGGTGCCGTCGGGGCAAACTGGGCGGAGGCGTCACGCTTGTCCCTTTGGAAAAGGGCCCGGTTCCAGGCGGGTGGCCAAAAGGGAAGTGAAATCGAAGTGTCGGCAATCGGATAAAGGGCGTATTTTGGCAGTTTGTGTTTTTGTAATCTATTAAGGGTCTAATTACCGTAGGTGAGCAATTTGAAGGTGATTCTTGGAATTTTGAGGATGGGAAAGAATAGGTTGTACGATGAAGATTTATAGATCAGACTGGCAAAATGGACATGATGTTGGAATTTCAAAGAAGTGCCGAACATTGTGAACTAGGCACAAATACAGTAGTTTAGTTCATTTTTCAAAAGTTTGAATTCACTCAACACAAATGACACAACACAATTCGCTCAGATAAATGAAGATCATTTGTATCAATAGATGTGCTTTCAGAAAAGGCTTCTCAATTTTATGATTGTTTATTGTAAAAAGATGCAAACAGTTAAATGAAAAAAATGAAAAAAAATCGTTGATTTCACTGTCCGATCCTTTATGTAAGACCAACGTTAAGATCGAAATGGAATTATTAGTTGAAACTGAATTGGTTTTCTGACATGCACGAGTTTTGAAAAATGGTCTTTGTTCTTTGTTGTTGTTATAGAAATGATTAGCCGTTTCTAATCACTGAATCACTGAAAGATTTAATAAACGGAATAATTTTTTTTAATGGTAGCTCATTCTGACCCGCAATCTGGAAATGTAGTCAAAACACTGATTAGGTACATAAAAACAGTTTAATGTTATATTTTAATCAACTAAGCATTTAACCTTGAATCGAACTTACCTAAGCATAAATCCTCTTGAATCCATTCATTGTTTTGTAAGTTTTTCTAAGGTTTCAAAAAAAAAATCAAATCATTCGCTCTACAGCATTGCCTTGGCGTTCTCGATTACGAGATTCCTACTCCTACTCTAAGGTTAACAGGCCCTTTTATTTAGGCGTCTATACCCCTCCGCCCCTCTCTGCTACAGTAAGGCCTTTATTTAAAAACATGATTGATGAAAATAAGCTATTCCAATTCATATATCATAAAATTTGTTCACAAAGTCATATTTCCACAGCCCTACTGCACCTTACGCAAAAAATCCATCTAGAATTAAAAAAAAAACTTTCTCAAAAACGTTCAATGATTAGCGATACGTCCAAAATGAGCGCTCCGTGAGCGAAATATGAGCGCGAGCGCGAGCGTGGAGCAAACGCGAGCTGAAAAAATCGGAGCAAACGTGAGCGCGGGCAAACGTGAGCTAGCTCGCGCAGCGCTCCTCCTCACGAATGAGCGAAAAGTGAGCGCTCATGAGCGCGTGAGCGCATGAGGAACGCAACACTGCTTTAAACTATATATATTACCTACGATTAGAGGGTGACGATTCTCGAGATTTTCAATTTCCCGGGAATCGAGAGTTGAACTTGGCAATTTCCCGGGAATTCCCGGGACCGGGGAGTTTTTTTACTACGCCAACAGTGTCAAAAATTTAAAATGAAAAGTAATAAATTTGTTTCTTTTAAATGAATTCAGTTACTGTTAATTCAAACTAATTCTATGAAACGTTAATTTAAACAGCCTCATTGTTTTGAGGAACCCGAGGAACTATATAAAACTTTTGATTATTTTTTTTCTGAATCTGCAAAAACAAAATCGTTTCTTTAGTTTTTTTAAGACTCAAAATTGTAGTTTAAAATATTTACGAATCTTAATTCGCACTGAGTGATTGTGAAACTTGTTATTAGATTTTTGTAAAAAAAAATAACTAATATAGCTTATATATAATTTCCTACTACACTCAAACCCCGATGGTTTGACACCAACTGTTGTCCAACGAACGGGATCACTTTTTAGTTTGACACCCCTTTTACACGGAGTTCACACGCACTACCAAACGTTTGTTTTGATAGTGTGCGTGAGCACCGTGTAAAAAGTGACAGTTCGTCACTTTTTAGTTTGACTTTGACCAACCAACGGGGTACAAACTAAAAAAGTGTCAAACGAAAAAGTGACCAACCACCGGGGGTTGAGTGTATCGGGAATTTTGCAATATGATAAACAACGACTCAAAACAACAATTTATTTTTTTTTTAATTTTTTAGTTCAACATTAAATATTCATTGAAAAAATATTTACAGTTATCAGGAAAACCCAAATGTTCACAAAAAAACTAGATTGGATTGCTATGCTCAAGAGAAGATATGGAAATTAACTTAACTTGAAAAAGCTTTTCCCTTTTACAAATAATTCTAAAAAATAATATTTGAAAATAAAACATTTGATTTAATACTTGGGGTGTAACTGCTAAATAATTTTTAAGGTAAATTTTTGGGTCCACCTTTTTTTTTGGCTTCTCTAAATTATAGTTATTGGAATTTTCGACAAGTTAAAATTTACACTTTCTGAATAAGAAGATTAGAGAAACATTGGTTTATTCGAACTTGAACATCAAACATTGGACATTCAATGTTCTAAACAATTTTGAATTTTTAAAATGTTTTTTTTCTGATTAGTTTACATAACTTTGCTTCGATATTTATAAGTTTAAATTTCCCGGGAGTCTCGACCGAATTTCCCGGGAATCGAGAGGTCCAAAAATGGTCAATTTCCCGGGAATTTTTTCCCTGGAATTCCCGCTCGTCACCCTCTACCTACGATCAATTCTTTGAGACTTCGTACAGATTTTATTTTTTTGCATTTCTTTTATTTGTTGTTTGTCGTAAAAGAAGACATTTAAACATTTATTTTCGACCAAGGAAGGGGTGATTTGAAACTCTTGAAAATATTTTTATTCCTTTTTTGCTTTTTTGTTTTTTTGCTTTTTTGCGTTTTTGCTTTTTTGCTTTTTTGCGTTTTTGCTTTTTTGCTTTTTTGCTTTTTTGCTTTTTTGCTTTTTTGCTTTTTTGCTTTTTTGCTTTTTTGCTTTTTTGCTTTTTTGCTTTTTTGCTTTTTTGCTTTTTTGCTTTTTTGCTTTTTTTGCTTTTTTGCTTTTTTGCTTTTTTGCTTTTTTGCTTTTTTGCTTTTTTGCTTTTTTTGCTTTTTTTGCTTTTTTGCTTTTCTGCTTTTTTACTTGTTTTGCTTTTTTGCTTTTTTTGCTTTTCTGCTTTTTTGTTTTTTTTACTTGTTTTGCTTTTTTGCTTTTTTGCTTTTTTGCTTTTTTGCTTATTTTGCTTTTTTTGCTTTTCTGCTTTTTTGTTTTTTTACTTGTTTTGCTTTTTTGCTTTTTTGCTTTTTTGCTTTTTTGCTTTTTAGCTTTTTTGTTTGTTTGCTTTTTTGCTTTTTTGCTTTTTTGTTTTTTTTGCTTTTTTCCTTTTTTGCTTTTTTGCTTTTTTGCTTTTTTGCTTTTTTGCTTTTTTGCTTTTTTGCTTTTTTGCTTTTTTGCTTTTTTGCTTTTTTGCTTTTTTGCTTTTTTGCTTTTTTGCTTTTTTGCTTTTTTGCTTTTTTGCTTTTTTGCTTTTTTGCTTTTTTGCTTTTTTGCTTTTTTGCTTTTTTGCTTTTTTGATTTTTTGCTTTTTTGCTTTTTGCTTTTTTGCTTTTTTGCTTTTTTGCTTTTTTGCTTTTTTTGCTTTTTTTGCTTTTCTGCTTTTTTGTTTTTTTACTTGTTTTGCTTTTCTGCTTTTTTGCTTTTTTGCTTTGTTTGCTTTTTTGCTTTTTTGCTTTTTTGCTTTTTTGCTTTTTTGCTTGTTGAATTAAGAAAGCTAGAGAGAGCCAAGTTTACCTACACTGAACTTCAGTGAGTCACTCGTATTCCCCATCCAGCAAACCGAACTTTAAACTTTCCCCATTTCGATGACATCGATTAGATACCCATTGCATCGCATCGCGGCTACCGATCAGCGCTCGCTGCTACTACTGCGTCCATCAATAACTGTTAATAGCTCAATAAAACTACTCTTGCTCCCTGCTGTCGTAGAATTAACTGTTCCGAGCGATGTCACCGACAGTTTTCACTATCTCGCTCGATGAAGCGCGGCAAAAAGCTCATTTCCGTATTGTGTCAACCTGAAATTTCTCCCCTCTGAATGCTCCAACTCCAACTAATCTGACTTGCTCCATCAAGTCAAG
The DNA here is from genome assembly GCF_016801865.2 of Culex pipiens pallens. Lineage (NCBI taxonomy): Eukaryota > Metazoa > Arthropoda > Insecta > Diptera > Culicidae > Culex > Culex pipiens. The sequence continues at coordinate 207,565,271 of NC_068938.1, forward strand.
ATCTCTCCTACTGCTCCACTGGTGAACCTTTGCAAATTTCGCCATGTAAATTAAGACCCCCTGCTGCCCTTCTCCCCCTGTAGCACGTTGTATTAGAGCAGCCGATCGATTGGGTCGTTTTTTGCGCCTGACATCGATTAGTTTGTTACGGAGCTGTCGCACAAATGCATTTGCTGTTTGCTGAACCAGCTGTAGATCTACCGGAGCCCGGCTCGGTTTCAACGGATATAATTATCTTATCTAATGAACTACATCTGATTTGTGAGTAATAGCCGATGTGTAGAGAGGTCTCCACCGTCACACAAATGTAACGCTAGTCACCGTCGTCACTAGTCCCAACTACTACAAGACTCAACCTGGGACCTAGGCCAACAATAACAGTAATAATGTTGTCGTAAGTTATTTTTTTCATACCGGCTCAATCCAAAGACCTCGACTATTTGCTTTTTTTTGCAGGGAGATTGGCCCGGTTCGTCTCAATCGGTCTTGGATGCATGCTGCTTCTGCTGGCTGGCGGGATTGAAATCAAATGGCAGCTGATTTATGTAGTGAAGGCAATCAGTCAGTCGCACTTGGAAGCAACATTAGCCGAGACTACCGGGGGATTGTTCCGTTGATGTTGTGTCCCCGCGCAATGCGCGATGTGCCACAAGTTTGAAAAAAGTGGTTCAGCAGATGACCTATTTAATTGAGAGGACGAACTGTTTGGAGTGATTGGAGAGTAGCATTATGGTGTTGATGAATAATTTAGACCTAATAGATGTAATTGTTTACATATATCTTTAAAATCCCAGAAAGGACTAAAAGGACATACTTTTCTTACCGTCATAAGGGCTGACATTGGGTCTGAGGGGTGAAATTGGGTCATACAAACTCCAATATTTTCAATCTCACCCCCCAGACCCAATGATGACCCCTCCTGATGGTATTCAAAATAGCATTGAAAATCAGAAATCATGTTTTAATCGGCACTGACTAAAACGATTTTGACCATTTCAGTGTCATTCGATCCTTCTCTATTTAAAACTCGTGAAGGCTATTGAAAATTGCATTTCAAGTTTTTTTTTTCAACCTTCAGAATTTCCTCAAGAAAGCAGGGGACAAATATTGACTTAAATTGATGTTATCATTAAAAAAAAAACTGATAAAATAGATTATGAACTATCCACAAAGCATTGTTGAACTTTTGAGCATGAGCATGAGCATGAGAGACCACCCATGGTTGTCCTTCTCCGTTGCTGAACAGGACCGTAATATCCCATCAGCACAACCGGTCACACGCTTCAACGATCAAATGATGTTTCCCTTATCAACAGCATGCATGAATGCGCTGAAAAGATAAAACATCACGATCATCAAAACTAGAGCCGGTGCGAATAGGAAACAGTCGTTGGCCACCAACGGCGCCCGCCATGTCAGTTTGTAGATCTCGAGGGGATGGGACGGGAATGTTAGTTAGCACAGGCTGCTACCGAGGGTGGGTTCTATACGATATCCACACCCCCGCGTGTGCCGGAAAACTACTTCTACTTGGGATTTTGTTAGTGGGGAAGGGTAATGGCCAGGATTCATCATAGAGGATGATGATGTGGCCCAATAATCAATGAATTTCGTTGAATAGGGTGATGTATTATGTATTCTCAAGGCAAACAATCGGATGATGCGGATGAGACCATTCCCGGTTATTTGGTGTTGAGTTTAGCATAAATGATTCAATCTTAGACAGCCGGCTGTGGAAAGATAGAATCAAAATTATGTGTGTTTAAAAGGTGAAATATTAAACTCAGCGTTACATATTTACGTAGAGTTGACCTGAGACTATTTATACTTTTAAATTATTATAAGATGAGCGACCAATTAATGACTGATGAGTTATGATGTTATCTGAAGGACTTGAACAATCGCGTTGAAACAATATTTGTCGCCGCGATTCGCGGGAAACGAATGGTCGAATTGAATGATAATTTATATTTTGCTAACGCAATTTAAAACGAATCTTCCCGTGAAACAATTTCAAATCATTGAACAAAGATACCCGGCTGTGATGTGTATCAAATACATAACTAACGAGAAAATCACACCGACGACGATCGACGAAAACGGAACGCGAAAAAAAAATGCGTCCCGACAATCGAATTCAAAAACGCGCGCTAATTGTCTTTCCTAAATGTTAGTGTTTTTCGATAAACGATTCTATAGAAATGAGTTTTTTACCGTGAAAATTTAACACATTGTTTGAAAAATAATTGCACAATTTACCCGACGCCGTACCTTCTGATCAACGATGATATAGGAAGGGCTTTTAAAATCACAAAACAATTAATGTAATCTTAAAAAATAAAAAACGCAACTGATTGAAAAAAAAATCGATTTGGCGCGCGCATTTTTATCATTAATTATGAAGTTAATCTGAAAAATCTGGAAATAAATTGATTAATATATATCAAGCTCATTCATACCAACTCTTACACACAACTAATTATACCAGTAAACTTAAATACTTTAAAATAGTTAATCAAACATCAGATCATAAAAACATGAGATTTTTTATGACATATTAAAAAATATTCATTAAAATAGATAATTGTGGCCATAGTTAAAATCAATTAAAATATTCATAACAGTTCAACAGTCAAAATTTAATAAACGAAAAGTTGTATGATTTCTGATATCATGGCAGTTTAAAGTGATCCTGTGCCGTCGACTTTCTAAATTCAAGCATTCCCCAGAAAGAGAGAAAAACGCAAAGTTGTAACGCTCAGTTAATATCTGTTAATATTAGCAGCCATGGACTTTAGAGGGTTAAGTAAGCCTACCTTGAAACAGCAGACCCACCCTGATCCAAACTGTCAATTTTTAAACGCGCACGCACACGCATACATGATTCATTCTCTGTCACAGTACAACACACACACTACCACACACGCACGCAATCAGAACGGGCTCACCAAAAATGTCAGTTTCGAATGGGCTTCCTGCAGCTCCTCTGGTCCGCGCGCCACCGGACGAATGGCGAAAAAACGGCCCAGCACGGCCTGGTGCAATGCCGCCTCACCACGGTCAATCCTCAGGAACCTAGCGCAGCCATTTCCTCATTTGATGATCCAACCGCCAGCGCACTCGACCAGTCATCACCCCAACATCAATGTAATCCATTCTAAAGAGGTAGGGCTATGTTGCTATAGCTGTATTAGTGAGAGCACGCATAGAAAAAAATTTGCTCGGTTTTGTTACGAAATGCAATTTTATACTGTATTTTCCTCCGTGCACTGGCAGAACAGAAAGGCTGTGACGTCATACCGTTTGTTTTGGTTGCCAAGTGCAAGGGAATTTTAGAAATTTTTAGTTTTAAGCCGATTCCAAAGAACCTGTGCGGCGTAGAACCTGCCGGAACGTTTGGCCAGTTGGATGACAAGCTCAGCAAGAAGGTAAACACAATTGGTTGTTGATAGTAGGAAAAATCAACTAAATACATCCAATTTATTTCAGCTGTGACAGCAAAATGGAATCCGGTCGTGTAGCTTGGACAAAAGCGTTTCGGTCCGGAAGAGCACGATGCTGATAATTGATCAGATGGGAAGGAAGTGGCCGTTGCCGTGAAGCAACCAGTTGCCAAACTTTTGTGGCAGTAGTTTTTGAGCCGTTGAAGCCAATGATATGATATGTCTGTCTGGGAACATTGATAGATGAAATGGTGGTGGAACCGATCGTAGCTACTTCTTCCTGAACATTTCGATGCAACCCCAGCAGTAGCAGCAGCAGCAGGTTCTACTATGTAATCAGCAGCACCTTCACGGCCGTGGTGCGCCCCTGCACGTGATGCACTTGGAGCAGTCGTAATACGGCGGCGTCTGGCCCATGAAAAAGATGACCGGTGACAGCGGCCAGAAAATTCTGCTACCGCCGGAGGTGTTGTTCATTTATTGGTGGTGGTGGCAACTGATGGCGTCGTCTTCGTCGGCGACGGTTCTGGGACTTGGGCTGTGAAAGTTAATGCTAATTCGAACATCCTACGCTACTACTCGTGTTACTACTGGTACCATCTTTTTTGTAATTGACTGCGTAACTAAACGTTTCACTTAAGTATCAGTTAAGATTCCCAATTCAAAAATAAATGAAATTATCGAATCTGATCTTTTAATCTTTTTAAGTATTACAGAGAACCAGATAATTAAATAAAAATCTATAATCTGAACCGTGGTTGATTATGTCGAAATCATTGCTTTTTCGAAACTCACATCGTTTTGTAGAGATCTTCTCTCATCAGAACCTCTAGAACAGGGGTGACCAAAGTATGGCCCGCGGGCCAAACGTGGCCCTCGAGGTGAATTTTTGTGGCCCGCGGAATCATTTTGAAAGATCGTGTAAAGTGGCCCTTTGACCCATATTTAAAAAGATTTCATAATACTAAAATAGTAGGTTTAGTATAAGCTTTTTTGAGGACAACTTTATTTTTGTTCATTTTAAAGAAATAGTTTATCCATGCTTTGTTCCCAACTATACGACAAAAATATTTTGTAGAAAAATCTATCTTGATACAAGTTTCTATGTGATTCAAAATTGTAATTTCGTAAAAAAAATCAGACATTTTTGGAAATGAGTTCAAGTTATACTTAAGTAGAAATTAAAAAAAAGCAGGTATTCGATAATTCTTAAAAAATTTCAACGCATCATTTTTTCTGGGGCGTGCCTCACATTCATTTTGCCCTTAAATACCTACCACTTCGGGATTTGAACTCATAACAACATTAACTGTACTTTTTTAAATGACAATTAAAATTTAAGGAACATAAAAAAAAAACAGTTAAATACCTTCTTTTCATTTTTCCCTTGATCTTTTCCAGCCAGTGGTATGTAAATTTCTAACAAAAATAATTTGATTTCAATGTTTGTTTTGGCATGCAAATTGCAAAAAAAAGCTAACGGATATTTTTTGCATTTTTTAAGTTCTGTTGATTTTTTGGACAAAACCGTTGGAAAAATGTAAAAAAAAACCTTTAGCTGATTAATGTATTTTCAGTCGTGTAGATTGTAATAGTATAATTATTTTTTTTAAATATCTTTTTTTTACTGTTGGCCCGCAAGCTCATGTGAGCTGCAAGGTTGGCCCGCCATTCAAAAACTTTGAGCACCCCTGTCGTAGGTAGAATCATCCCTGAGGACACCAGTTCATTACAGATTATGAACACCTTGAATGAAAATCAATTTTCCTGCGCGGTATCGAAAACCATGAATATCGATATCCACATTTCCCAAATTCGGAAGATTCCATAATGTGTTTCCCTGTCGGAACATCCCTGAGGGCTTCCGGTTATTCTGGATTATGGCCATTTTTGTTAAAATGTCATTTCTTGGTCTGTGCTTTGTCAAATCTTTACTAAAAACGCATTAATTATAAATAAAATAGCATTTTTCATCAAATCCCCATACCGCCCTGTGGAAGCCAGAGCGGTATGACGTCATCACTAGAGGCATCGCGAATGTTGACACTTTTTCGCTTACTAACACTAGACCAATACGTTTTCAGCCGGACCTCTTAATATACGGACATTGCCCCAACATTGCTCGTATAGAACGAAAAAACACGACGATACAACGCACACACATTAAGAGTCAGAGGCCGCCCTCAACACAAATACCAGTGCAAACAACCGACGGAGCACAACCGGTATCGAAAATCCGGATTTTTTACGGAAACACGTTAGAGAACACTCAGAACCAACAGGTCTCCTGGTTCCCTGGAAAAACCCGGGCCGAACAAACCAAAATATGGACCGAATACTCCGAAAAAAACACTTTCGAAAACAAAACCAAACTGACGCGGAGAGCAACGAACCGAACGCGGCAAACGCTCACACCTCCATTATCCATTGTTTATTACTTATTGATGAACTTTTGAATAAATAAACAAATTTTAAGCTTAAAAAAACAAAAATAATGTGGGACCCTGTACGAAAAATGATAAGAAAAGAAATATTTTCATAAATTCAAAGCAATTTTGCATTTTTTTTATACTAGTATAACTGTTGTATAAAGCATTTTGTAATTCTTTTACAAAAAAAATCATGAAAATCACGCCTTAAATTGAAAAAAAAAGATCTGTTTTAGATAGTTGAATAATTTTGGCTGTAGAGGTCGGATCAATATATTTTTTTTGTCAAATTATAGACATTATAGAAAGAAAGAAACAAGAATTTCATAATAAAATTATGATAAAAAAACAAAAATCATCGAAAGTTGAAAACCAAAAGTGTGTGATTGATACTACGCTATCTAACACGTTTTTTATAATTTAAAATTAACTTTCTTCTAAAAAAAATCAATTTTTAAATTCAGTTTTTTTGTTCTTGGAAAAAAAAGGAATCACATCTTTTATTTTTCAATGTTACATGTAAAATTGAATGTGTAATCGAATAGTACTTTTCATGAATTTTGATAAAGTGCACTGTTTTCGGGATATGACCTTAATTATAGTTTTATTCAAAAATTTGCAGTTTTTAGATATTAAAAAAGGCATACTGAAATCAAAATTGAAATATTTGAAAATTTTGGAATTAAGATAAATATTTCAATACGGCGTTTTATAAAATTTATGTTATCCGCTGTATTTAATCAACCAGAGTCCCAATCTTTAATGAGAATAGAATATATAATAAATAGATCTAATCAGTCATGCCAGATATACAGATAAATCTGTATTATACAGATTTTTTGATCCCAAAAATCACAAAAATCTGTGTATACAGATTTTTTAAAATGATTTAATTTAAATATTACAACAATTTAGTAATTAAACTTGGCTTCAATATGATCAAAAAGCTCAAATCTGCTGTTTAAAATTAAAAAAAAAATGATCTGTTGCTTCGAATTTGACATGATACAGATAAAATACAGATTTATTTTGAAGAAAATACAGATCTTCCATTAAAAAAAAATGGCATCGTTGGATCTAATATTTAAATTACATGCCATTGATTAAAACCATAAATGAAAAAAGGATTAAAAAATGTTTACACCAGTTGTTTTGCAATCATAAGTAGTCAAAATATAAAGAAATGACGAAATTCTTTATCTAGCGAAAATGTTTTTTGCTGAACTGTAAATTTGAAATTAATAAAAAATCAAAATATTTTGAAAAGCGCCCAAACATGGTAAATACGACAATAATCGCTGAAAATGAAATTGGTATTGTTTTTAGTTTGTTACACTTCTAACTTAAGAAAAAAAAAGTCATTAGCCTTATAGCGAACAATTAAACTTTAAAGTTTCAAAAAATATTTTCAATGTTAAGTGACAACATTTCGATGCCTCTGTGCTTTTTTATGCTTACTGGATAGAAATCTCAGTATGCTCAGTACAAGAGAGCACTGTGGCATCGATTTATTGCAGTTCAAAGAAATTTGTGTTTAAGTAATATGGTTACTACTCAACAAAAATCTCATCATATATATATATTACATTGCTACTTAAACACAAATTTCTTTGAATTGCAAAAAATCGTTGCCACAGTGCTCTCTTGTACTGAGCATACTGAGATTTCTATCCAGTTAGCATAAAAGAGCACAGAGGCATCGAAATGTTGTCACTTAACATTGAAAATATTTTTTGAAACTTTAAAATTTAATTGCACTTAACATTAAATTAAGTTTATGAAACTTTAAAGTTACAAAATCGTCACAAAACACAAAAATTTAGCCTATTTAAAATGTAGGACTAAATTTTGAAGATAATTTTTATCAAAAGATTGTAAGATTTCTAAAAAAGATTTAAATTTTAACGGCGCAAATTGTACCGACCTAACGGTTGAAAAATTTAGGCTTATAAACACTTCAATTTCTGCTTTTTTTTAATTAAGTACGTGTTTTTATAAGAATTTAGCAGTTCTGTTCCAGTTTGTTTCATTCACAATTCTGAGATTTGGATAACCTTTTAACTTAGATAAAAAAAAAACAAACCTTTACAGGGGGTTCTAAGATCACTTTAGTTTAGATTTTGTTATCTGAGTGCTCTTTTAGAGAAAATAAATTTTAATAAAAAAAACCCTGGACCTATAAAGGACTTTAGAAAAATCAAATATATTACACAAACTTTTGCCAGAATGGGTATAAATCATATTACCGTAAACCGGGGTGACTTTGATAGAATTTAATTTCAATATGTTAATTTGTTTTTAGAATATTTTCCAACAGGTAAGGTTTTTCTCAAGATTATTATTTTTAAAACATGTACTGGGGTAGGCCACACAAATCCATGCACTATTTTGGAAAAAAAAAGTTTTTTCAATAGTGTTTAGAAAAATAGTTACATTAAAAATTCTTGGTTTTAATTCCGGGGTGACTTTGATAGTCATAGTTTTTCTTGTTAAAATCATATTTAAGATGTTCAAACATTATTTGTACGTTAAATGTACCATCACTAAAGTAGCTGATATAGTTTGTAAGAAAAAAAAATCAATGTTTATATTAAGTTAACTAAGTTTATAAGCTTTTTAACAAAATACATGCAAATTTTAGGTAAAATTGTTAAAAAGTCGGAATTTTGCCTAAAATTTGTTAAAAATAGTTTTGTTTATAAAATTATCGATTTATATTGCATTTTTAACTGAATTCGAAGCACGAATCACAAGTTTTCACATTTTACATGAAATTTGTTCAACTGAATTTGCCTATAAATTTGGAGATTTTTTTCAATTGTGTTTCAAAAACACATATTATTTATTATTTACAAATTTATTTAACCTTCTCCTAGTGGAAAATTGTCCAAAGAATCCGAAAATGCATTCCGTTTTCCGATTAAAAATCATGTTCATTGAGAAAATCATGACACTTTGAGAAGTTTAAAATAATGACTTTCATCCACATTTTCTTAACTATAGTTAACTAACTTTATGAACTTTTCAAAAATTTATGAAAAGTTCTTCATGAGGTACTTTGAACACTTCTCTATCACGGTCAGTATGTTTCTGAACCATTCCTTACGTATTTTTATTGTACTCTTCATTTTGCGGAAAAATCGCAAACCTATCAAAGTCACCCCGGCTATCAAAGTCACCCCGTTTTACGGTACATACTTTTTGATTTAAAATTTAGTTGTTCTTTTAAACAAATAGAGTAAATTTTCAATTTTGAATTATTGAAACACGTTTAATGCAAAAATAATATTTGGACTGGTTCATGACTGGTTTACTAACATTAAATACAACTGTTCAATTAAAAACAACAAAAAACATTTAATAAGGTTGGTCTGGATTTTTATATTTTGTGTGTGTTTTCACTTGAAAAATCCTTCAAAATGATCCATAGCAAAAATCGTTGTCTTTAAGGTATTTTTTGGAATAAATTTATGATTTTAACCTATCGGTCTCGTTTGATCCACTCAAGAGTAAGATTTTTGGAAAGATCGTACGATTTTCCAGTTTCCATGTTTTCTTCTCAGACGTCAAGATGGACGTAATTTTTACTCAAAACGGCAACAGTTCCATTCGGTTGTTTATAAATTTAAAAAAAGATATTTTTGATGCCAAAAATAAGCCCAGAAAGTTTCGTACAATTAGGAGTGATGAAAAATTCGGCTGGTCAAATTTTCTTGAAAACAGATTTATGATCTTTGTTGGTGGAGTTATGCACAAGCTTGTAGAACATAAAATGACTTTTTTTTATGAATAAAAGATTTTCTACGATCTGAAATCAATTTTATCTCAAACAAAAAACAAAAAACTATGATTTTACTTTGATGAAAAACAGCAACTTTTTCATGGTACCAAACATTCCTGATGTAAACTGGTAAATTTTTATCAGGTTCAGATATTTGTACATTTTCAAAGGTCAAATTACTTAAAACAGATGTAATATTCATCCAACTAAACATTCAAGCTTCCAAATTTTTTTTTTGTGTACGCGCAACACCTTGTTAGGTTTAAACACAGTATGAGGTTTAATTATTTTCAAAAGGTAAGTTTATAACTTCTACATTCTCAAGGAAAAATCTTCAGCACTGCAACTCCACCATAATTAAGGACACCACATTCCACATGTTTCCTTGCGCTGCACAATGTTCCCAAAGATGCATTAACCTCGAGAATATTTTCCTCGAGCACAAGCAAAAATATGCTGCCATCCAACGCGCACCGTAAATCATGCCCAACCCGGCAAAACACAGCAAACAACGAAAAAAACGCATGGAATTTGATATGTACGATATTTTTTTATCATTCCATATCGGCTCGATCTTCAGGCCTGCTTCAGCTTCTACTGCCCTTGTCCTGCTGCTGCTGCTGCTGCTGCTGTTCGCTTCCCTTGAATAAAATGTAACAATTTCCTTTATCGTCGCTCGAATCGGCAGCATCGCAAAAACCCAACCAAGTTCATTCACTATCCACTCACTGCTGCTGCTGCTTTCCAAAGGGAAGCTTCTGCTGCTTAGAACCGCAAACAATGCGCAAGAACACTGCCATCAAGAACAAGATCTGCGGCCCCGCAACATGGTGCCGTAACAACACTGAGAGCCTTCTGATCAGCAGCGGCTCAAAAAAAAAAAAGAAACCCTTTCCTTTTGCGCGCACTCAACAACGATCGGGAAAGAGATCGATTCCATCGAGCATATCTCCGGTTCAGCTCGGCAGTGTGTACTTTTATGATCATTAGTTTCTTCACTGCTTTTCGGGCTCAACAACGATCCGACGACGACGATCAGCTTTGCGGGCCGCCTTTCAGCAGACAAGAGACAAGCTTAACTTGGTCGGCCGAACGAGCGACGAACGCTGTAGCGGTGAGAAAAAGATCTTCGCGAAGAGCGAAACGAGCGACCCGCCGCGAGAGAACGTGAACATGGAAGCATAAAATCGAACATGATTTCATGTTCATGCTTGACTGCCGAGGCAGCGCCGCGAATGTCGTGGTGCAAAAACTCAGAGTTTCCTCCTTTTTTTGCTGCTGCTTCGGAGGGAGAGAATTCGCAAGTTTGAGTGAGAAAAAAAGAGAGTGTGCGATTGTGAGGAAACAAAGTGTTTTGGAAGAGAGGAAAACCATTATGGCCGTTTGTAGCGTGAGCTGGGCTAGGTGAGCTGTGTTTTGAAGTAAACCTGTAGGCTGCTGATCGCGTCCTGCTCTAACAGGGAAAGAATGTTTGCGGAATGGTTCTTGGGAGAATCGTGATTATACAAAAATGAAATTTATCAACAAATCTGTTATAAGGAATATCATAACATAAAACTTACAAATGAATAATTAGATTTTGTTTAATATTTCAAGTTGTCTTTATTTTAAAAACAAATGAACTCAAACTAAACAAACTAAAATTTTAAATTTTCAGGGCCAAAAAATACCTTGTTTCAACAAACTTTAATTTAATGAAAACAGAAACACTTTTAAGATTGTTTGAACATATTTTATATTTTGATGAATTTCTCATGAACAAAACCGCAAAAAGTTTTTTTTTATGAATATGAAAATACTTAGATATTTTGATAATCCACGATTGCTTTAAAAAAAACATCAAAAAACATTTGCAAAGGCCTAGCTTCATAAAATGTAATTGAACTTTCCTGCGTTGATTATCATTTTTAGCATGATTGTATCACTTAAAATTATTTTGATATATTGTGAACTGTTGATGAACAAAACCAAAAAAATTACTTTAAAAAGGTTAGGTTTTTTGAAAACCAATGATTGATACACAACTCTACTACTAAATTATGTGTTTTACGACACTTATTTTTTTATTGATATGTTGAAACTTTGATTTTAATTCTTTTTTGCTCCTCCTCGGTTTTACCCAATGTCAAAGAAAATAAACTTAAAAACGTTACTTAATCCACATTAGGTGGTTGGTGCCTTCCTCACATTTTGAGTGTAATGCTAGGTAATATCTGAGATCCGGCCTCCACAAAGTTCATAAATAACACTTAAGTTCTTATAACTTTTGATAGGGTCGTCAGATCTCCAATCTACTGATTTTGTAGGAAAGGTCTTTTGATTACCTATCCAACGACAGGTCGCATGATAGATCCGGAGAACGTTTTTGTCAAAATATCTGAGATCCGGCCTCTAAAAAGTTCATAAATAACACTTAAGTGCTTATAACTTTTGATAGGGTCGTCAGATCTTCAATCTACTGATTTTGTAGGAAAGGTCTTCTGATTATCTATCCAACGACAGGTCGCATGATAGATCCAAACAACGTTTTCATCGAAATATATGAGATCCGGCCTCTAAAAGGTTCATAAATAACACTTAAATACTTATAACTTTTGATAGGGTTGTCAGATCTCCAATCTTTTGAACTCGTTGCAAAGGTCTTTTAAATACCTTCCTAAAAATGTATAACATGACGGGGTTTCTTACAAAAACCACCCTTTTTACAATCTTCCGGACTTTTGTTAAATTCGTTTTTTTAGCATAGCTTTTGAAGTACTTAACTAAACTTAATCATTTTCATTAGCGACTTATGGGACCCTAAGACGGATCAAATGAGACCAAAACGGTCCAAATCGAGTCAGCCAGTGCCGAGATAACTCAGTCCAAATTTTTTTGATCAACATCCCACCACACACACAGACATTTGCTCAAAATTTGATTCTGAGTCGATATGTATACATGAAGGTGGGTCTAGGAGGTCAAATAAAGAATTTCATTTTTCGAGTGATTTTATAGCCGTTCCTCAGTAAGGTGAGGAAGGCAAAAAGTATGAATCGGTCTTAGTGAAATAAAATAAAAATAATTGATAGATCATTGAAAAAAAAAATGTTTGGATTTCAAAATAACTTCTTATAACTACAAAATTTGTATATTTAAGGAATGAAAATTGCACAAAAATATAACAAAAAGATAAAATTATTTTGAAAAAAAAATTGGTTTGTAACAATTGGTTATGTTCAGACAATTTCAAACCACATTTATTAAAAAAAAACTGCCTATATTTAAAAGAATTGAAAAACTCCCAAAGAAAGTAAGGAAAAAAATCATAGGCATTTTATTTAATCAAAAAACCTACAAGACTTTGAAAGGATTGTTCTTAAACAATATTCTTTTTTTTTATTTTGAATGAAAAAACAATAAGAAAAATAACAGAAATTATTTAAAAACTATGTAAGAGCATTGTTAAACTTGTTAGAAAAACTCATAATTATTTTTTTTCATTAATCATTTTAATATATGTTCAAATCAACTTTCAATGAGCTGCTCAAATTTCAAATAATGTTTCTTCATCAGATCAGAAAATTCGGAATTTCTAATTTTATCCCTGCCAGCTTTTCAGGAGCTGCTTTATTCGAACAATGTTTGAAAAAACATTGAATCAAGGAGTTTAAACGTTTTTATTTTCGACCTTTTGTCGATCTTTCAAACTTTTTCACCTCACGTATTTTGACTTATAGACCTATTGTTTTGAAAAAATGTACCTCTATTTACTCGCAAAATTAACAAATTTTCATTAAATTGTTAAAATCGGGCTTGAATTAATGACTGTAACTTGTAAATTCATTCACAATCGTGTTTTTTAACATCCTAAAAGTCATAATACCCGGGAATCTTAACGAAAATATTCGAAAATCGAAAGGTATAAAATATAATTTCTTAATTCAAACAGATAAAATAAATTATTGACATTAATCCAGAAGCCTTAGTACTTTACTAAAGAAATTTTATTTATTATTTCAATTAGGCTAGAAAGATATCGCAAAATTATTCTATAAACAAAGCAATTATTTATTTTTCGAATTTCCGAATAAATTTATACATCGATCACAGAATTAACAACATACAGTAACATTATTAACAAATTGTTGGAGTGGAATAACAATCAATATTGTACATTTGTCTCAATAGAAAATATGTTTCTAATTACTTTATAAAGCTTTTAAATTTTAAACGTTTATTCTATAAACACGATGTTTTATAGGATTTACATTTTTTCTTCTAAATTTAATAAAAATTTCATGCAATGGAAGATATTGAAATTTAAAAAAAAATCATGAAAAATTATTTAGAAAAAACTGAGTTACAGTGATTTCACAAAGAATTCGCACCAAAAGAAAGGCTTCTGGCGAAGCAGCGTGCAAACCGGAGAGAATGCCACAAGAACCAGTTTTAATTGCATGTGTGGTTCGTGCTGCTTCCGCTCGGCAGAGCCCACAAAGAGAGAGAGAGAGAGAGGAGAGCCCACATTCTCTCCCTCTCCCTTCGCTTCGCTCAGGTGTGCTGCGCGCTCTCTCTCGTGTTTCACACAGGTGACGATCGCCCTCGATCGGTCCGTTCCGTGCGCGACTGCCGTTGCTTCGACAGTTTACGAGTTGACTTTGAACGGAGCGCACGCGCACACGAATCCACGCTCGCCGTCGTTTCGCCGTCGGTTGGTCCGGAACTAAAAAAAAAAGCAAAGTTCGGTGGTTTTTTTCTCTCGCTAAGTCGTGGTGAACCGCGATTGACCTCTTCACGAAAGCATCATCATCGAGTTTTGCGCGATTCGATCGATCGGAAATTAGAGCAAAAATCAACGGAAGTTCGGCCAATCCGCTAGCTTGCTAGCTGGCGAAGGAAAACAGCAAAAGAGCCGAACCGAACCCGCCTCGTCGCGTTGGACGCAAAGAAATTGGATTATTCGGTTTTTATCGCGAACGTAAATTCAAATTTACGATCAGCTTTTATGGATTATTTTATCAGGATCATTTAATTTAAAAACACAGTTCGAGAAAGAAACAAAACAGAACGTCGGGGGTTTGGAGAGGATCGGGACGCGATCGCACAGGAAAAAAAGTGTTGTTTAAAAGTGCGTTAAGGGGAATGTCAGAGTGCGCCGAAGGAGAGGGTGGTGGATCGTGGTGACGGAAAAAAGGACTTGGTCCAGAAGAAAGCAACACCGCAGAGTGGTGAAGAAAGGAAAATAAATTGATAACGAAATAAGATAATGTGAGGGGAGTGAAATTTATGTGGCTCTTTAAGCGTTGATAAGGTACGAAAGAACCCGAAGAAAACGAAGGGTCCAAGTGAAGAAACGCACGATCAGCGAGATCAAAACAGAAAAGTGATCGTGGTACTTGCTGAGGGGGAAGAAATCAGAAGAAGGAACGCCGAATCGAGAAACAATCAAATCGGGATGTCCCGAGCGAATGCGGTGGTGGTGGCCAAATTAGCTGTCGATTAAAACGTGTGTCGACACGTGGTGGTGGTGTTGGGCCTTAAGATAGCCATCCCGAGGCCAAGATGCGCACCTCACCGGCGCTGCTGTCGGTCCTGTTTGGCACCATCTTCGGTGTCTTTGGGGCATCGCTGAGCAAATCGCTGCTCTCGCAAGCTCCCGACGAGTGCCGATGGTCTGGGTACAGTGAAGACGACCTTACGCTAGTGTGTAGACTTAGAACTATCAACAGTGAACTCGAGAACACCAACTTCAGTGTGCTACATCCGGAGAACACGGTCCGGTTGCGGCTGCAATGCAACGACGGACTGTTCTTCCAGTCCAGCATAAGTCCGGGCAGTTTTCGGCAGCTGTCCGAGCTGCGATCGCTTTCGATCGAGTTCTGCAAGATCGCAAACCTTAGCGATGGTTCCTTCCGGGGTCTTGGCAAGCTGACCAATCTGACCCTGCGCACTCACAATACCGATTGGTCATCGGTCAGCCTAGAAGTCGCTCCGCACGTCTTCAACGCGGAACTCTCCAAACTCGAGCGGCTCGACCTCAGTCAGAACAACATGTGGTCCCTGCCGGACGGCATGATCTGTCCGTTAACGAAGCTCGAGTACCTCAACCTGACCCAGAACCGGCTGCGTGACCTTTCAGTCTTTCACTTCAGCGCGTCCCTTAGTACGCGACTGTCCAAAAAGTGCGGCAGCACGATCACAACGCTTGATCTTTCCCACAACAACATCGACAACCTGCCTCCGGCGATCTTCTCCGGTCTCGGCAAGCTGACCGAACTTCGACTCCAGAGCAACGGCCTCAACTTTATTGCCGATCGCGCTCTGGAAGGACTGATTTCCCTGTCCAAACTGGACATCTCGCTAAACCGACTGTCGAACCTGCCCCCGGAACTCTTCTCCGAAGCCAAGCACATCAAGGAGATCTACCTGCAGAACAACAGCATCAACGTGCTTGCACCGGGCATCTTCAGCGAACTGCAACAGCTGCTCGTACTCGATCTGTCCAACAACGAACTCACGTCCGAGTGGGTCAACTCGGCCACCTTCAAGGGGCTCTCCCGATTGATCCTACTAGATCTTGCCAACAACAAGATCTCCAAGCTTGAGCCGGCGATCTTCCGAGATCTCTACAGCCTGCAGATCCTCCGGCTGCAAGATAACTTTATCGAGTCTATCCAGGAGAACACGTTCTCCGAACTAACCGCCCTCAACACGTTGGTCATCTCCAACAACCGACTGTCAAACATCGAGTACTTTACCTTCCAAGGCCTAAACCGGCTAGCCCTCCTATCGCTGGACTACAACCGCATCTCCCGCATCGATCGAGTAGCGTTCAAAAACCTGTCAACCCTGCAGGACCTGCACCTAAACGGAAACAAGCTGCTCCAAGTTCCGGACGCCCTGTACGACGTCCCACTCCTACGAACGCTCGATCTCGGCGAGAACCACATCAGCAACATCGACAACGCCAGCTTCAAGGACATGATCCACATGTACGGACTAAGACTGACCGAGAACAACATAGAAACGATCCGCAAGGGCACCTTCGACGCCATGAAGTCCCTCCAGATCCTGAACCTGTCGAAGAACCGGCTAAAGCGCGTCGAGCAAGCCTGCTTCGACAACAACACGAACCTGCAGGCGATCCGGCTGGACGGCAACTACCTGACCGACATCGCCGGCCTGTTCACCAAGCTACCGAATCTGGTGTGGCTCAACATCTCCGATAACCATCTGGAGGTGTTTGATTACGCGCTCATTCCAACGGGGCTGCAGTGGCTGGACATTCACGCGAACAAGATCGCCGAGCTGGGCAACTACTTTGAGATCGAGAGCCAGCTGGCGCTGAGCACGATCGATGCCAGCTCGAATCAGCTGACGGAGATTACGGGCAGTGCGATTCCGAACAGCGTGGAGTTGCTGTACTTGAACGATAATCTGATTTCGAAGGTGCAGTCGTACACGTTCTTCAAGAAGCCCAACCTGACCCGGGTGGACCTGTTTGGGAACAAGATCACGACGCTGGATCCGAACGCGCTGCGGATATCGGCGGTGCCGGACGATAAGCCGCTGCCGGAGTTTTACATCGGAGGGAATCCGTACCAGTGCGATTGTAACTTGAACTGGCTGCAGAAGAACAATGTGGACTCGAGGACGCAGCCCAAGTTGATGGATTTGGACAGTATCTACTGCAAGCTGTTGTACAACCGGGGTAGAACGTACGTCCCGCTGGTGGAGGCACTGCCGAATCAGTTCCTGTGCAAGTACGAGACGCACTGCTTTGCGCTGTGCCACTGTTGCGATTTCTACGCGTGCGACTGCAAGATGGAGTGCCCGGCGCGGTGCACCTGCTATCACGATCAAAGCTGGACCTCGAACGTGGTGGACTGCTCGCGGGCCGGCTACGACGAGAAGCTGCCGGATCAGATTCCGATGGACTCGACGCAGATTTATCTGGACGGGAATAATTTTAAGACGCTGGCGAGTCACGCGTTTTTGGGGCGGAAAAAGTTGAAGATCCTGTTTTTGAACAACAGCAACGTGGAGGTGATTAGCAATCGGACGTTCTACGGGCTGAAGGAGCTGGAGATTCTGCAGCTGAACCACAACCAGATAACCGAGCTGAACGGGTTTGAGTTTGTGGGGTTGGATCGGTTGAAGGAGCTGTTTTTGCAGTATAACAGGATTGCGACGATCGCGAATCAGAGCTTTGATCACTTGCACAATTTGCGGATCCTGCGGTTGGATCATAATAGGATTGTGGAGTTTAACATGTGGCATCTGCCGAAACAGTTGACGGATGTGAGGTTGGCGGCGAATTCGTGGAGTTGCGATTGCGAGTATGTGGAACGATTCCGGGAGTACTTGAAGACGTTTGAGTTTGTGAAGGATCGGATGAAGATCAAGTGCGCGACGATTACGCTTCCTGGGAACGAAACGGCGTTGGTGGTTAATGGAACGAGTGTTACGGAACCGGTTCGGGTGGTGCCAGAGGGCGCGGAAGGTTTCCTGGTGTACTTTGACAACAGTACGACTCTGTGCAGTGGAGCGATCCCGCTGGATAACGTGATCAATGGGAACTTGACGTCGAGGAAGACGGTGCTTTCGCCGGCACCGATCGAGGGGTACATTCCGCTGTTGGTGGCGGCGCTGTGCGGATTTTCGGTGATCATCATCGTGACGTTGATCGTGTTTGTGTTCCGACAGGAGATGCGAGTGTGGTTCCATTCAAAGTTTGGAGTGAGATTGTTTTATCGGAACTCGGACATGGACAAGAATGAGCGTGACAAGTTGTTTGACGCGTTTGTGTCGTACAGTTCGAAGGACGAGGCGTTTGTGGCGGAAGAGTTGGCTCCGCTGCTGGAGAACGGGGATCCGAGTTACAAGTTGTGCTTGCACTATCGGGATTTCCCAGTGGGGGCGTACATCGCGGACACGATCGTCCAGGCGGTGGAATCGAGCAGAAGGACGATCATGGTCCTGTCGGAGAACTTTATCAAGTCAGAGTGGTGCCGGTTCGAGTTCAAGTCGGCGCACCACCAAGTGCTGCGCGATCGTCGCCGGAGGTTGATCGTGATCTTGCTGGGGGAGGTGCCCCAGAAGGATTTGGATCCGGACATTCGGTTGTACCTGAAGACGAACACGTACCTCCAGTGGGGTGACAAGCTGTTCTGGGAGAAGCTACGGTTCGCACTGCCGGACGTTCCGAACAATCAGCGCCGGCGACAGCAGCAACCGCCGATCAACATGACGCACTCCAACATCCGGAACCAGTACCAGCTAACGCGAACGCCAAATAACCGCTCAAACAACCAGATGATGATGCAGCAGCAGCCGCTGCCTCCGCAGCCCGATCCCCGGCTGCGGCCAGAACTTCCCATCAACGTGGGACAGCAGCAACAGCAGCAGCAGCAGCAGCAGCAGCAAGTTCCTCAACATCAGCGCCAGCAAGAGCTCCAGCAACAGCAGCAGGTTCAGAACCAGCAGCGATCGTCACCCCGGACGGTGGGGATCCACATATGACCTACTTGAGGACAGAGTGTGTGTGATAGAATGTGGAAAGTAGATTACTTAAAAATTTCTGTATAAAGTTAGTCGTTAGGTACTTAGCAATTGACGCGAACTGAGTTAGTTAGTGAAATTCCGGAAATCGAACCTCAAATGTGATATTTACCGTTTAAGTCATTAAATTATGCAAAGAGAGATCCGTACTTCGTGCGTGCTTGTTTGTGGAATTTGTACACGAGATATCACCTCCTCCTAGTTTAGGCTTAAGGCACTCTGCTGCTACTGTTACTCGCAACTCGGTCGATGCAACTGTTCGTTCTTTCTCCTCGTCAACGATCAAGTGATCAAGTGCCGGCAACCTGTTTTTTTCCAGAAGAGAGAAGCACAACAAAAAGCAGTTCAACCAAGTCTCGCTCGCCAGCAGGAAAATTAATGAAGTTCAAGCGAAGAAGAAACCCGACGCCGGGGTCGTCCCAAAACCGACATGTGTTAACAGTACAAAGAGGACCGGTGTCTCTGTCGGGTGTGCCCTCGGGGCGGGAGCGCTCCTCCGAAATGACAAACACAAATCAAATGCAAATTCAGCCGAGTTAGTGTGCGTGTGTGTGTGTGTGCTTGTTTGTGCCCGGAAGGGAGGTCTCACGGAGAAAGGTTGTTGGTTGAGAAATAGTGCTGTTAGTCGACGTCGTCGACGTCGTTTTTTGCGCGCCATCTCTTGAAAATAATTGTTACATCGAGTAAAAGTCTCCAACTCTGGGGTAATGACTAGTGTCTCCTGTCGCGCTAGCGATCGCTGCGAAAGTGGCCCGGAAAGTAAACGACGAAGAAGAAAGAAGACGGTGGTTGCTACCGCTTGCGAGGGGGGTAGATGAAGAAGACGGCGCGGGGATCGCTGCGCGAACGCAATTTAATAATGATAGTGACATTCTCCGCGCAGTCGCTGTGCTGTCCCCGCAGTTGACAGGCCAGTCTTCTTGGGAGAGGAAACGCGGGGAGCTTTATTACCACCGATCATCAGCATAATCAACGTTTATTATACAATATTCGCGGGGTACGCGTGAGTTCGGGCGAGGTGACCACGCTGAAGAAGGTAGACTGCTGCTGCTGCGACAGTATGTGACCACGAAACGGTCAACAATTACCACCGCGCGACGCCGCCACCACACTTCTTGCCCCAGTGGTGGTACCGTAGCGATCCGGAGAATGTTATACAACAACACCATGCAATGCAGTGGCAACCGATGCAGCAGCAGCAGTGACTTCAAAAGAACACGAAGAAGACACACGGTTCTGCCAACAGAACAAGTCTTCTTTGCGCTGGCGCAGCGCTCGTACGTGCCGCAGTTCTTTTTCCATTTATTTTTTGCACACTTATTACTGTTATTATTTATTCTCTGTTGTACTCCTTAAAAAATTGAGAAGAAAATAACGTAACGCAGCGACAAGAGGTACTCCGAGGGGAGCGGAGGGGGGACTTATATAACCGTTGCCCCTGAAAAAATGTGCATCCTTAGCCTGTGAGATTGGACGCAAACGGAACCACCAACTGGGAGTTTTGCTGCTGCTATTTAGGAGACAATATTAAAATAATCATCTTTTTCTCTCCCCTCGAAGAAGACCAGTTGGCAGTGGGCAGTTTCTTGCATTCTTGCACGACGATTGTTGGGCACAGATTTCTGAGCTGCTCTGCTCTGGTTTTGTGCCATTTCAGAGGAAAACAGTTGAGAAGCGACTTGAATGCGCACCATCTGTTGCATTCGGCGTTGCCATTTTTTTTCCCTGGAAATGTGACTTTTTTCGCTCTCTTTAATGCAAATTAACGTTACGGAATGGAATTGTTTCCTGGTGAATAGGTGGGATTAGAGAGCGTGTTTGATAATCCAATTATTGGATCATCCAGAACCTGGTCATTGAGGACGGTTAAGTGGGTGGAAATATGTGGAGTAAAAATTGCACTATTTGGGAGAGTTTGCTGACATAATGTAAGGAACTAAACGCTGACTGAAACCTTTTCTTTGTCTAATTATGATAATTTCATAAAAATGAATATGTTCAATCGGTCAAGAGGTTACAAACATGCAAAAAACCTCTAAATTTCAATTAACAGAAAATTTGTTAAATCCACTAAAAAGACAATTTCCAATTACTTCTGAAAGTTTCATGATCATAATTCATGATTAAAGCGACTAACTTTTTCTCGGCAATAGTACAACCAAATGTCTCCCAATTTATTTGATTAATAGTTGGAAATGTATATTTTAATGACCTGAAAAAAATCTTTAAAAAAAAGTTCGAGTATGTGCTCGTCCCAACCTTTGACATAATTCCTGATTTTCATGTTTGTAACTCCTTAAAGTAGTTGATTTTAAAATGTTTGATTGTTTTATGATTATTTTTTTGTAACAAGGTTTATAAAATTTTGGAATTTATTTTCTTTTCAGTTTAACAAATAATGAATTTGAAGGTAAAAGTTCAATAATTATCTAAAAAGTTACCACTTGAGCGCGTGTTTTGGTTTGTAACAGTATCTTACCTGCTAGTACAGATGCGTGAGCGTTTTTAAAATGACATAATTTAGGAAATTATTAGACTCTAAATTTCAAATTCATTATCAAGTCAAATAAAAGGAAAACATTTACCAAAATCAGAAAACCAATGAAAAATTGTCTCAGGATATCGATAGTGAAGTCAGAACTTAAATAAAAATATGCGCAATATTAAAAAATGGCAAAAAGTTTTCTTTTGCGCAATACACAAAAAAATAATTTTTAATTTAAAGATTAATCAGAGGTTTTTATTTAAATTCACCTGCCAGTTCCATTGTTAAAATATCCAATTGCATCAAAATTAATTATAATAAAAGGAACTTCCAAACACTAATAGGTTATAACAAATACGAAATTTTGAAATCATTATTCACTATTAAATTGCAATTTGCTATGTGTTAAATTATTAGGCACATTAAATTTGATTGAAAAATTAACAAAAAATCGACAATGATTTGAGTCAATAAAAATTCTACGGTTTTTAAAAAGAGAAACTTTGGGGTGATTTCATGATTAAATTCGCAATTGTTGCTGGTTATGTTTGGTGGTATCATCAGCTCTACAAAATTTGAGATTGATCAGAGAATGCTGATATTAAGTGCTGGTGAGAACCGTGAATAAAGAGAATAAGGACGTTGCAAATGTCTTTTTCTTCAAATTTTGCAAATAGAAATCTAATCAATTTATAACAAATTAAACGCTATTTGAATTCAATATTTCTGCTCTAGGATGTTCCATTTGAGAATTCCGAGATTAGAAAGAGAACCTTTCAAGTGAGATTAATTGATAAGCGTTTACAAAAAGGAAAAATGTATTCCAGTTTAGATTTTCTTAGTCTGGTGCTCATTTACGCTTCGACCTGAAAATTCGCCAAAAATCAATTTTTTATACAATTTTTGATAATTTTTTCATTAATAATTTAAAAAAAATAGGGTTGGAAGTTCGAATTGTTTTTTTTTTTTTGCGACTTTGCCAATTTCCTTGGGTCAACTTTGGCCTTGTTTTTCACTAAAAAATCCTATTTTTTGTAAAATTAACTATGCAATAATTTTGTTTACGTTCCAGACTATGCCTCTATGCATTTTTCAACAATTTAAATGACATTGGCACCGTTCTATAGCAGAAAATGTGAAAATCAAGCAAAAATGTATGAAGTGACTGAAAAACATGATATAGCTAAAAATGCAAAAAGTTATCATTGGAGGTGGTACACTGCAAAAAATCCGATAGTAAAATTGCATGCAACCAAACAAAATAAAAAAATGAAACAAGAAAATCATAAATCAAGAAAAGTAAAGTTTTTCGTAGAACAAAAGTGGCTCAAAATGATCTCCTTCACACGAAAATAATAAAAATTTGCGTTTATAAAAAATTTAGGCATAAGAGTGTTAAATGAATTTTCTAGCGTTTATAAGCGAGACATTTTCTAGCGATATGAGACAGTTTTGGAGTCCTTTAAAAATATTTTCATTTTTAGTTGATTTCCGAATCAAACTACAACACAATTAGTTAAGTCAGAGTCGAGGGATATTAACTTCATAACATATTTGAAACGACCTAATTAAATTGAAGTAACATTCAAACTTGAAAAACTTACCAATCTCATGTAAATTCATGATTATTCAAACGAATTTATCTTAAATTCTATACAAATAGCTTTTATTTTTCATTAATCATTAAGATAATTGTTGGTACATGAATTATCTTTTTCTGTACAGTGCTGTGACCGTTATTCATGAAGAAAGCATTCGCAAATACACTAAAACGAATTTATCGACAAAAATGATTTGACAATATGAGTTCATAAAAGTTACTGAATTTGAATCAACTATTATTTAGAATTTTGTTTAGTTTTTAATTTTCACATACATTTCCCACTTATTTTTTAATATCAAATATTTGATTTACACTAACTAGTTTATGCCTCTAAATTTCATGGAAATAAAATGTTTTTGTATCCTAATGATGCATTTTGCCATCTTCTAAAAGTTTTTCATGTTTGTCATTTTATAAAAATGGTCGCTAAAGCAAAACCAAATGCATTGTTTGAATACAGAAAAAAATAAGAAGAGGTTTTTGGGTTTTGAAAAAGTGAATAATTAAACTACTTTTATGGTGTTTAAAAAACAATCGGCAGTAAAAAAACTGTATTGCTTTATTACTTTAATTTTATATTTTTCTTTTTTATGCAATAAATAAATCATAGTTTAAAAATTTTGTTTGGACAAAAACATTTTTTGGATGGTCTTGCGAAAAAAAAATCAAAAAATTGTATTTATAAAGAAAATCTTTACTTTTTTCAGATAGTGGTAAAATTAACACACTATGTGTGAATATCAAAACGAGACCGTTGACACTCACTATCAGAATAAGGTATTGTTCTATTTGATGAAGAAATCGTCGAAGCAGGGAAGTATATCAAGAATTCGGAGATCGGAAACCGACGAATTAACGATGATTGCCATTGAATAAATACTGTGTTTTTATTTCAATGCTTTTCATTTTATTTTTTAATTTGGTGAAATAGGATCAAAAACCAAAAAAAAATTTGAATTAAATAAATTTAAAAGGTTCATTCTTGCAGCAGTGTACATGGCTGATTTAAAAAAAATATTTTCGATAATTTTAAGAATTCTACACATTTGATTTAAATTTTCAAACGTACTTTTAAAATCTAAATTCCGAATGTACTTTTTTGAAATGTTGAAAATTGTTCAAACAATCTAGTTTATCATAAAGATTTTTGAGAACCAAATTCATTCATATTATTTGTTATTTTGGTGTTCAAACATGATTGAGTAGACCTGCCTCAAAGATTCAGTTGTGTGATTAAAATTGATCTAGTTTCAACCTTCCAAAGTATTTATACCTGCGAGTTCTTATCGCTAGTCTTTCGTTTTCGCTTACGTTTAAAGACCAATTTTCACCACAATTTACCTCAAAATTTGTTGAACATCACTGCTACTCAACAAACCATAACTAATAGCCGAATCCAGATCAATCTCGCACGCACCACCCTACAAGCTGGTCACTAGGTAACTCACACAGCGCAAATCTCACTTTTGTCGCCGCCACGGAACTTCTATTAAACGAGCGTTTCCCGAACCAAGGTCCAAGTTCCGCGCACGCTACACCGGACCACGACGCGGGGCCCGCGATGTTTCCAAAAAGGTAAATCTTTATTACCCTCATAAATTCTCGAAACTCGACCAATGAGATAATTTTTTCCTTCTCACTTCAAACTTTAACGAGGGTTCGTCGCGTCGCCGCGCTGCGTTCAGGACCGCGCGCAAGTCTCCGACGTGTGACCAGCGGTGGCTGCGTCTTGTTGTTTTGCAACAAGACATAAAGATTTTTACACCACGCGTGAAGATCGCGCTAGGGTTGCCAGCTCCGCTCAAGTTCCTCACCCGGTATCATCGCGTTCGAATGTTTTTTGCTTTTTGTCCGGAACCAGTTTTCCCTTCTCTTCCAGTTGAAGTTAACGGGGCCCGCGGTTGACGAACCAACGCGAAGAACGACCGCGCGAAGCATAATGAGGAGAGGTAAAACACCGTAAAAAGATGCAAAATGGGGATTGTTACATATTAAATCGACTTTTTCGCGCGGTCCGGATCGCCCCCCGTTGAGGGGGCTTCGAGGGTTCGTCGCGCTGACGGAAGGTAGGGTTACCAGGCACGGCGGTGCAAGGTGGGTTGAGATTGTGAGACCTGGTACAAATGGAATGCCACGGCGGTGGCTTATCTGACGAGTTGGAGGAGGTTGAAAGTGAAGCGGACTTGAATTTTTTTCGGAGGGCTGAGTAGGGGAAATTGAAACGTTTTGCCTTCCTCATTGAGGTAAGGCTATAATCCTGCTAGAAAAATGAACTTTTGAAAAACAACTCGTAGACCTATATTCATGTATACCTATCGACTCAGAATGTGTGTGTATGTGTGTGCGTATTCCCCTTGGTGCTCAAAATTCTTGCCAAGTTTTCTCGGCACTGGCTGATCCGATTTGAGTCAAACAAGTTGCATTCGATCCAGTTTGGTGCCCCATACTGCACTATTGAATTGTTTGAAGATCCGATAAGTAGTTTAAAAGTTATGTATAAAAAAGTGTCAGAGTTGCGAACCGGATCTCACATAAATGCATGTAAACTATATCCAGACCCATCACCCGACCCATCGTTGATTAGGTTATCAAAAGACCTTTCCAACGAGCCCAATACATTGAAGATTTGGCAACCCTGTCTCAAGTTATGACCACTTAAGTGATATTTATGTACTTTTTTGATGCCGGATCTCACTTAAATGTATGTAAACTATGTCCGGATCCATCATCCAACCCATCGTTGGGTAGGTCATCAAAATACCTTTCCAATGAGTCCAATACATTGAAGATCTGGCAACCCTGTCTCAAGTTATGACCACTTAAGTGATATTTATGTACTTTTTTGATGCCGGATCTCACTTAAATGTATGTAAACTATGTCCGGATCCATCATCCAACCCATCGTTGGGTAGGTCATCAAAATACCTTTCCAATGAGTCCAATACATTGAAGATCTGGCATTCCTGTCTCAAGTTATGACCACTTAAGTGATATTTATGTACTTTTTTGATGCCGGATCTCACATAAATGCATGTAAACTATGTCCGGATTCATCTTCCGACCGATCGTTGGTAAGGTAATCAAAAGACCTTTCTAATGAGTTGAAGATCTGACAACGCTCAGTCTCAAGTTATGACCGCTTAAGTTACATTTGTGTATTTCTTTATTGAGAAACAAACCTTACCTGACAAAGTTCGTTCTGCCTTTTTTCGTTTGTTGACGTTTTTGACTTTTTTGCTTATTCAGCCTCCTGTGATCAAAACTTGATTTTAACCTTTCCCATACAATCTGCAAATTTTCCGGAATCGGTTCCAGAGAGGCCAAAGTTGTAACTTTTTGGCACTCACGAACTTACCATACGAACCCAACGCAACAAAGAGCACCTCGATCGGACGTTCCGTGTTGAATTGATTGGCGTTCGAACAAAACCGTCGAAATTTTGTATACATATAGAAGATAGATAGAATTTGTGTCCAAACTCATAATGTCACCAAATGTTGATAAGAAGTGAGGAAGGCACCATCCACATAGGTGGATTAAGTTAGTTTTTACAAGAAGACGCGCATTCTTCGTGAACTCGATTGGTAACAGGTTGAGCAAAACTAGATGTTTACAATATCTGTGCACTCAGTTGGCCTCACGTATTACGACTAGATATTGAGCAAACCCTACCCTAGAAAACCTAGAATAAGTATGCCAGATACACATTTGAGCTTTGGTGCACAGATTTTTAAAAACTTCATCAAATTAATATTTTGAAAAAAAAAAATCAACCAAAACTTATTTCGTTAGACTCAACAAGCTTAAAACGCAATTTCTGATGGAATTCCATTACTTTAAATTGATAAATTTGTATTTCAGAAATGTGCACAGACAAACATAGACTTTTCTACAGACATTTTGAAAACCATGTGGCCTCCGTACCACAACTTTTGTAGACAAGATATCTCAAAATTCGTAGACAATTTAAAACTCTGCGAACCTTTATCAATAAATTGAAATCGTTGAACTTTGTTGATTTGGTTCATTTAGTTGATATTGTTGATTTTTTGATTTTAATGATTTTAATGATTTTAATGATTTTGTGGATTTTGTGGATTTTGTGGATTTTGTTGATTTTGTTGATTTTGTTGATTTTGTTGATTTTGTTGATTTCGTTGATTTTGTTGATTTTGTTGATTTTGTTGATTTTGTTGATTTTGTTGATTTTGTTGATTTTGTTGTTTTTGTTGATTTTGTTGATTTTGTTGACTTTATTTATTTTTTTATTTTGTTGGTTTTGTTGATTTTGTTGATTTTATTGATTTTTTGTGTTCAAAAACAAGAATATGTTTCAAGTTATGATCAACAGGTTCCAGGCTTTTCAGCTATACTTTGAAGACAGCATTGCGATATTTAATTTGAATTTTCAAAAAGGTTCCAAAAACCCAAACATAGCTTATGACTCAATCTCCTCCCCGTCCAAATAGCTTATCAATCACACCGCAAACATCCGACCAACTTCCCGCAGCGCCCCAGATTAAAGCATTCCAATCGATCATCGCACCACAAGCACACAATTACGTCACCCGGCCAACATCCGCCACAGTCCACACTCAGTCAGATACGGACCTCCACAGGTGACTCAAAGACTCAATCCAATTCGCACCTTCAAAGTGGACCGGCCGCGCTCGCTAAATTGCGATAAGCTGTGGCGTCTTCTTCAGCACCGCCTGGTCACGTCTGGGACGCCGCCGAATATCTTATCCAAAGTGCTTTCGATTATGGCACGGCCGCGGTTTGAAAAACGAAAACAAGAGCTGCTCAAATTATCGTCAATTTCCAGGTATCGTCGGGGGGTTGCACTTTTGTGGTGGAACACCCGCCTGAAGAAAACTCATTAGCGGCGACTTCCGTTTTTGGGAGCGATTGACCCACCAGAGTTGGGTTGTCCAAAAACGGATGAAGATTCGACGAGTCGAGCAAAATGACGGTTTTGTGGTTTGGTCGAAAGCGGAAACCTTCCCTCACTCGACAATGTCGACGGGTCGAAAGGTCGTGTATTGTGTTGTGACTTTGAGTTCGAGGTATTTTTTTGGGGTCAACGTCGCTTCTGCTGCACCTCTCGTGCTGGGAAATGAGATAATAATGACCATGATCGCTCTCTCTCTCTGTGTGGTGTGGAGTCTCCGAGTTGTGTCCAGCGCAAATGACAGCTGTTTTATGGTTAGGTTTTTGCCGTCCCTTCCCCGCAACGATGAGCACCTTAAGGGGGTCATCAACGAGCATATGGACGCCTAGTGACATCAACGCGTTTTTTCCTCCATTTCTGCAAATTGTTTCCAGCTGACCGTTTCAAATTGATGGTAGCGCTCAACATTCCCATCCGTAGCGCGCGGCGCTCTATTGGAATCTCACCTTCCCCCGAAAAGCTGTCTCATTTGTCAGCCGCTAATACGTCAAGAGATCGCGCGCGCACGACTTAGGCGACGAACCCGTTTGTCTAGCCGCGGCCATATCAAGTATCACCGTATCACCATTAAATCCATGCTAATTCAACATCAAACGCCTAGATTCCATCATCACGACTCACAAAACTCTCTCAAGAGGATCTCCGAGCAGAGAAAGAAACGAATGAAAAAAAAAGTCGCGCCAGAATCTGTCACTGGACACGGCGTTAAGGCGATAATTATAGTCAAGAGAGATAGCGCGCAAGCGACGAACCTCCGAAAATTGAAAACCACTCTTTTCTCCGGGTCGTCGGCCGCTGAGGGGGCAGAAATGTGATATCCCCCCCTGCCTTAAGAGTTGCCGAGGACGGGTCTCCGGAGAGTGGCGGAAGAGGCAAATTATAGTAATCCATAAATCATAAGCCGTGTGTGTGTTTGTCGCGGGGGACCCGCGTGTGGTGTTCATGATCTTGGATCAACGGTGCGGGATCAAGGGTTCCGGGCGACCGTGACCGGCGAATTGCAGGAGCGAGAGAGAGGTGGCTATCAGGTCTAACCTGCGATTAACACGAGTTTGGCCACTTTGGCGGGGAGATTATCTGGACTGGTTACGAATGGTATTTGATTGAAATAACTTCTGCAGGAGTTTTTGGATGACCTAGAAAGTTGCAACATGTCAGCAAAGTATTCAGCATTAATGACTGAAGGTATTTGAGCTGAACCGATGTTGAATACTCCCGTAGATCAGGTCATAACTTCAGGGAGTTCTACAGTACCCAGGGTTGGTCACTGAAGCTACCGGAACGTAGACGGATGCTAGCTGTAACTTAAATGAGTTTTTGGATGACCATAAACATTCCAATATGTCATCAAAGTATCGAATATTGGTCGACAAGGGTTCGTTTAGACAAACCAGTTAAAAAATCTACAAGTTTGTTGATTTTGCTGATTATGTTGATTTTTTTTTATTTTTGGTATGACAACTTCACTGCACTTTTCCTTTAAATTTAATCGAATCACTTGACCTTATTTTCAATGGGGTTGATCAAGTTCATAAAGTTTGAAGACTTTTAGCCTAGAATTCTTCGAATCGAAATAATACAAACCTGTTCAATGCTTTCAAAAAATCTACAGCTTCAAGTCAACTCCGTTGAAGCTCTCCAAGCTTGATCGTCTCCCGGAACTCACCCATCTTCCAGGTTGATCGCGTTCAGCCTTCAACTACCGTTCATCACGCATCCACCAAACGAGCCCATCACCCGCCGTAACAACCACGGGACACCGTCACAATTGTTATCATGTCAAGCCCAGCAAACGGAAAATTACAACCGCATGTCTAGCCCCCAAGAAGCATGACTCAGAAGGACACGCGCGCAGAACTTGGAGCTAATTTCTGCATCTCACATTCCGCTGGGGCGCCGTGATTGACAGCTTCAAGTGGTGTTACGCACCTCGCAGACGACCGGCTGACGGCGCAGGTTTCCGATAATTTGACAGCTGCGTTGCCCGCCGCCGTCCAACACATGAGCTGGCAGTTTTGCTTTGTTTTGCTCGGTAGTCTCGGGCGAGACTTTGGGGTTGTGGGAAGGGTCAAGTGGACCGGGTTGGTGATGTTTTGAGGTTGACCAATATGGTTTGGAGATTAATTTGATGAAATAATCTGACCAATTTCATTTCGGTTTGACGGATCAAGGCGCACGCGCTGTCAGGATTAGTCCAAAGTTCTAAAACTGACGTTCCATTAGTTCTAATTTGTAAACCATTACCGGCGGTGGGAGCTGTTTATTACTTCAGCCACGCGCGTGACGTCTGCGACGTCGTCGCCACCTCATGGCAAAATTATGCATAATTTCTAATTATGCTTCGACAGCCAGCGCCAACTTTCTCCCAAAGCCCGTCGCGCGAGCTCTCAATTAGAAGCTCAATCAGCCTGCTTGGAAGCTGCCTCGGATGGATGGATGCCAACAACTTTCTCATCCCATCTGGGCGATCGATCGCACAAGGCCTTTTTTATGGCAACCTCCGCCGGTCCCATGATCGACAGGTGGGCGTGTGCGTGGAGATCACATGTGCAGACCTGGGCGCGCGATCAATTTCCCCCGTCTAATCCCCAGCTCTGCTTTGGGTGCGCGCGCGACCTGTGGTGTCTTAATTTACCCACGATCGACGAGCGTTGGCCGGAATTTTGACAGCTTGGCCAACTTGCCAAACCAATTTTCGGTAGCCCCCCCCCGCGCGAATGACGCACTCTCGGAAGTGGTCACGCTGGGAAAAAAGTCACTGCGGAAGGGCGTTCAACCGTGACCACTTTCATCGCGATCGATTTGCTCAAGTCAAGTGGTGCTGAAATTTTGCGGTTCGTTGTTTCGGTCACGTTGATGTCTCCCTGAAATTTCGGGGTTTGTCGCTTGTTTCGTCCAAGTCTCTTGCTCCAAAAATGGCCAAATATGCTCGCAAGAGCGATCTTCCAACGGGAGAGTCAATCCCTTCGCTCTCGCAACACTTGATCGAGCGCCCTGAGCTGAGAGAGCGCGAACATTCCAGGGCGTCCGGACTGAGAAACGCCAGAAGGTACGAAGAAAATACTTGTTTTTGTCTCTCATCACGCCCGGCCCTCACAGGTTCCGTCCGGTTGTCTCGACGCGTCCATCTCGAGCAAGTGGACACAGACAGGCCGTCCGGTCGGGCCGTTGAGCTACCCGTCAGTTATTCCTAATTATATTACACAACGCGCCGCGCCGTGGAAGTTGATGTCGCATGGCTTAATCCATTATCCGGAAAGGACCGTCCTCTGCGGGGAGGACTTGGGACGGTCGAGGTAGCTCGATCTACCAGGTTCGGTTTTTTAAAGGTTTTGTTTTTAATGATCCTCAAGGTAATTGTGCATTCTAAGCGCAAATACCTGGGCAAAGTTGTGAACTTGGAATGGTTGGCACGCAAGGGTCGTTAAATTTTTCCGAAGAGGGGACTGATTTGGAAGCGATAACGAGACAAAATCGGCGCCAGAAGTTTTGTCTCAGGGGGAAGTTTCATCCAGGTGGTATGAATGATTGCAACTCCTGGGTGATCGAAACGTTAGATGTAATTTATTGCGATTTTAAGCACAATAAATCGGCAAAGAACGACTCCTGAAAGAATTTAGTGGTAGTAAAATTGGATCGCTTGTTGACAATTTGTGTTTTAACGTGATTCATCTATTCGATTACATCTCAGGAAAAAAATGGTACTCGGCATTCCATCGTATCCAAAAAATTCGATTCCGTCCGAATATTAGAAATGACAGGAATTAGACAGTAAAGATCTAATAAATTAAAAGTTACCAAATTTAACAAAATCAACAAAATCAACAATATCAAAAAAATCAACAAAATCAACAAAATCAACAAAATCAACAAAATCAACAAAATCAACAAAATCAACAAAATCAACAAAATCAACAATATCAAAAAAATCAACAAAATCAACAAAATCAACAAAATCAACAAAATCAACAAAATCAACAAAATCAACAAAATCAACAAAATCAACAAAATCAACAAAATCAACAAAATCAACAAAATCAACAAAATCAACAAAATAAACAAAATCAACAAAATCAAACAAATAAACAAAATAAACAAAATCAACAAAATCAAGCAATAAAATCAATAAATTCAACAAAATCAACAAAATCAACAAAATCAGCAAAATCAACGAAATCAGCAAAATCATCAAAATCAACAAAACCAACAAAATCAACAAAATCAACAAAATCAACAAAATCAACAAAATCAACAAAATCAACAAAATCAACAAAATCAACAAAATCAACAAAATAAACAAAATCAACAAAATCAACAAAATCAACAAAATCTACAAAATCAACAAAACGAACAAAATCAACGAAACCAACAAAATCAAAAAACTCAACGAAATCAACAAAATCATCAAAATCAACAAAATCAACAAAATCAACAAAATCAACAAAATCAACAAAATCAACAAAATCAACAAAATCAACAAAATCAACAAAATCAACAAAATCAACAAAATCAACAAAATCAACAAAATCAACAAAATCAACAAAATAAACAAAATCAACAAAATCAACAAAATTAACAAAATCAACAAAATCAACAAAACAACAAAATCATCCAAATAAACAAAATCAACAAAACGAGCAAAATCAACAAAACCAACTAATTCAACAGAAGCAATAAAATCAATAAATTCAACAAAATCAACAAAATCAACAAAATCAGCAAAATCAACGAAATCAACAAAATCAACAAATTCAACAGAAGCAATAAAATCAATAAATTCAACAAAATCAACAAAATAAGCAAAATCAAACAAATGTGTTGGTTTAAAAAAAATCTAAAATTAAGATCCATATATTTTTGAACACAATGACTAACATTGTTATCAATTCTGGGTCACTGGGTCTTAAAACTTTTATGATTGTTTCAGGACCAACTATTCCAACTTGTCCCACGTATTAGCATCGTCATGACCAAACAATGGTGCCAATAGGTCAAAACATTTCTCAACGATTGGATCTTCTCGAATCTAAAAAAAATCTACAAGTTTAAAGAATGATTGAAGATGGGCATCAACGGCATCATTTCTCATCTAACTCCATACCTTAGAACAAACCAAGAAGCCAAGAAAAGTGAAATTAAGACGAAGCCGGCGGCTTCTTCAACATTCGAGGCATCCAAATAACCCAGGGCTGGTGCGTAATTATTCTAACCCCTTTTTCCTTCCCGACGCGATCCTTCAACCTTGAATGATGCCGCTGAGGCGGCAGCTACCCTCAGAACCAAGTGTTCTGATTGAATAATACCCATTGATCCCTTCCTTTCTTGCCTCGCATTCCATCTAGGCCGTTTGAGTTAAGACTCGGTGATTTCACCGTCTATTCCGGCTTCATTAGGCGATGACCCTTTTCCTCATCGCTGGCCCTCGCGAGGAATTCTGGAGAGAACTTTTTTTTGACAGTTAATCAATAATAATGAGCTAATGACAGCCGACGCCGAAGGCTGAACACATGTGCGCGAGGAAGCAACGCGTTGTTCCAGATGATTTGTTGCGGTCATTTTTCTGGTAGTTCGCCCGGTAGCTTATTTGACGCGTCTAATTAGACGAAATTGAGCGTGAGCGTGGAAAATTTCCTACCCGCGCTGTGATCGATGGCTGGGAAAAGCCAACGATTGATCACGCTTTGACGTGTGCGAGTGTGAGGGACGATTCCCACAACGAAACGGTAGCGCTGAAGGTAGTGTGGTGTTCCACTGAACTCAAAACGGGTTCGGTAAACATCCGCAAACATAATAACGCGTCGACCTGGGGTCGAGCGATCGCAGAAGATCGCGCAAGTATTCCACCGTTTCCGGTCGACGTCGATATGATCGAACGCTTCAGCGAATCTTGAGAAAGCCCACTGGAGGTCAACGGCAACGCTGGCGAAAATCTGGCCAAAAAAGGTTCGATCTTGAAACTCTCCGCTGATCATTGATCGCTCACGATCAAAACATAACCTCAAAAGTGTATTAGCGCGCGCGCGCGTTCAGTACGGTTCGGTTTTGGTTTGTCGGTCGAGAAATTATAATAATGATGGATGAACTACTGCTGAAGAAACCTGCAGACAGCTTGGAGCGCGATCTCGGGAGCATAATGGTGGCAAGACACGACGATAATGACTACCGGATAGAAGCAGCCACAGCAGAACACCCTCCCTGAACTATTGTTCTATACGCAACCTTGCTTGAGCGGATGCGGTGTTCCGACGCGAAACTACCACACTCACTCACACATGCTGGGCTAATGATGGTTTGATTGTTAACCATAATAGCGGCAATTATAGCTGCTGCCGCTGCTTGTAGTTGTAGTTCGCTGAGGAGAAAATACAAACTACCGCGAGAAAAATTGCCCACAATTCCAGCCGAAAAGAAAGGAGAAAGACTGGATGGGGTCCAAACGAGGGCGAAACGAATTTGGCCGCGGATTTTCGGTGGTTCCACGGTAATTGTGCTGGATGTCCCATGGTTTTGGGTAGTTTAATGTGCCATCATTAGGTTTGATCGAGGGTTGAGACAAGTTACACGTAAAAAAGTAATAATTCAGCTACGTGTTTCAATGAAATTTTATGTAATATTACATGAAAAACTTGCACTCCATCAGCATGGGAAACCTGAACATCCTTCTTCCTCGAACAACACTAACGCATACTGTTAGCAAACATCATTGAGTAGCTGAGACTGAGCAGCTCGGCGAACATTTCCACGTTCATGTCGAAAAATCCTTCACAGCTAAAGGTGACGCCTTGCTGGGTGATGGTCAGCAACATCAGGACCGATTTCTTGACCTGGTGGTACTGCCACCGTATGAGACACCCACATGACCGAAGTGTCCAATTGATACAGTCCAGACTCATTTATCTGAAGCCTCGATTATCTGAAGTTCGAATATCCGAAGGTTTGTATACGGGTCTTCGGACAATCGAATCTTGCCATTTTTGTTTCAGTTTAACATTAAATTCAAGTTCTGCGACTTTATTATCCAAAGTGAATTTTTCCAAGACCTTCGGAAAATCGAATCTGCCGTGAGAGCTAAAGCGCCAGTTCTCTTTGTGAATACAGGTGTTGAATCCCATCGGCTGCAGCTTTTTTGTGTGTGTGCATTTGTATTCGATTTTACCAACGCATTCATTTTGGTGTGCATCATTAGTTTATTTTCTATATTATTCTCCATGAGGGTGCCCAAAAACAGCATCTGTGCAAATTTTGAGCGAAATTGGTTGAGATTAACCAATTGATACCCAAGCCTAAAGTTGGTGAAAATATGATTTTCATACAAAAATTACTTTTTTAAACCGCTATAAACTATTCAGGATCGAGTTTTACAGCTTTGATATGTTCTACAATGTTATAAAAATGTTTTTAATCAAATGATTCAAGAGTACTTTTTTAAAGGCCTAAAAACAGTTATTTTTTAATTTTTTCAAATGATTTTTTTGTATTAAAAAAGAACAGAGGATTTTGTATTAAGAAAACATTTTTCAGCATCATTTTTTTAGATATCGTAGTTAGAAAAAAATATCGGGGTGATGACTCTGTGAAAAAAAAAAAAAAATTTCCAGTCGAAGTCAAAAACAGAAAATTGCATGACATCAAAAAATATGTTTTTGCGAAGATGCTTTTTTTTTCAATAAAACAAAACTGAGCGGTTTTAGAAAAAAAAAAAAATCAAAATCATGTTTTTTTTTTTATCAAACAATAAGTTAAACCATTTGCGATTACAAATTTAATATCGATCTTTTTTTTTTATTTATTTTTCTTTACACTTTTTTATTTGGATGAAAATTTGTCCCTATGCCTATGAGTTTGAGTTCTGCGACCTCAAAAAAAATCAAACGATCCACATTAACGACCCCCGGGTCTTTTGTGGTCTCTATTGCAAGTTTCTGCTCGAACCTAGGAGTCCGAAGGCTTGAATGGGGAGAGCACCCAAACCTCTTTCTACTCCAAGGAACCTTCCACCCCAGTGTTTGAACTGACGACCTTTGGATTGCGAGTCCAACCGCCGCCAGCGATTCCACCGGAGTAGGCTTGGTTTGGTGTGTTGTTTGTACTTATGGCATGGAGACGACTCCTACACCTGGACGGCCTAACAACCAAGGCCGGGACCGACATTTTACTTCCTCATCCGATGGAAGGTTGGAGCAGATGGGAATCGAACCCAGAATCATCCGCTTACAAAGCGGACAGCGTAACCATTCGGCCACGCACTGCTCTGCGACCTCATTTTGGTCAATTTTTAATTGTTAGTTGAGTATTAAATTTAAAAATGCATTTTTTTAAATATTTCATCTCCGCCATCTAGGATTTATACATTCTGAATCATCTAAGAGTAGTTTTGAAGTCATACTAAGGCTCAGCTAATCTATCTAATCTAATCTAACACAAACGCAGCCAGTCCGATGAAAGCATGCTGGAAAGTCTTGTGATTAGATTACGCCCCAAGCACTTTTCTTGTCGTTATTAATAATTACAGTACATCCGAGAACACCCGAAAATGCATTGCAAAAATTAAACCGGCCAGCCCTACTACGTTGTGTTTACCGCAGAGAGGATTCTGAGAACGGATTACATTTCACAGAATCTACAGTGGAGGAAGGATGCGTGGACATACCGTACCAAACGCTCCAGTTTACAGTTTCATATGTGTTTTGTATAATGAGTTAAGTGTAAAATATAGTGTGGTTATATAATCAATTAAATAGAATAGTGCAATATAATGATCAAATAATAAAATACCTTTACCTATATATAATAACCACTCACCCAAGCACACAAACAGCGACACAAAAGAAATGAAAATAAGCATGCAAAAACAAGACAGCGCGTCCCCGTGGTCAGCGCACTAATCGAAGTCATACTAAGGCTCAACAATGAAAAATAAGACTACGAAAAAAAATATTTTTGTGATTCGATTATCCGAAGTAAAATTGGACTGGACTGCACTTTGATTATTTTTTATTTTTTTAAATAGTCTTTTCATAACATACAACCGAAGACACCCAAACGAACCGACAATCAATTCTCGAGATACAGAATTTCGTACATTTACATACCCATTTCTTATGACCAACCCATAAAATTGTATTTATATGGGGAATGCTTAGACAAAGTTTCATCCAAATAAAACAAATAAAATTTAAAACCCGTGAAAAAAATTGCATGTTGTTTGACAAAAACTTTAGATTTTTTTCAAAAAATCAGGCCGATGCAAATACTTTCCAAAGATTTGGTCCCTTTTCATTTTTAATGGGTTAAAATGGATGAAAATAAACATTGTTGTGCATGTTTCTATTGTGAAATTGTCTCAGGAACACGAACATGATAAAATTACTACCAGAAAATGGTGTCTAAGAGGTCCCCCGAGCAAACATTTACAACCAAAAAATTCACTAAAAGTAAAAGTGTCTATTTAATATGTTAAACTAAGGCAGTTCTCAAACTCAAATGGTAGTCCCAGATGTCCCACAGAACAACACAGAAAAAAAAAGTTGAATTTTGGAATGTTGAAAATTTGGTAGGTTGAATATTAACTCTATTTTTGAGTAATATTACATAAAAAATGTGTAAAAATGTGAACCTGATGAATATTCATCAAAAACTGATGAAAATTCATCATTTTCTGGGGTAAAATTAATCATTTTTTTTGCCACAAAATCTGTCATCATTTCCTGATGAATATTACCATCATTTTTTTTCTGTGAAGCTGCAGGTCGAGCCGAGTTGATACTTTTTTATTTGAGTTTGAAAATTATGCTATTTTTTCACAAAAATACCAGCAACTCCCTCTAGATTTAATCAATTGGGATTCTTCTCTCTGCATTTTGTTGCATGTTTAAGTTCTTTCAGATGCTTTTGAATTTTGAAATTAAGTTGAATTTTGCCTACACAGCTAAAAAAGTAGTAATCCAGCTGCGCGTAAAAGGCCTGGGTGTAAAATAAATTTTGAATTATTTTATGCAATTTTGTGTAATTTTAAACCCTGTCAAAAACCTCTGTCAAGCCCATATATGCGTTTATCCTTTCAGCTTTATATGGGTCTGATGGCCGAGTAGGCTAAGGCGTCAGTCCTTACTGTTGGTGCTGGGTTTGAATCCCGTCGGTTGCATTTTTTGTGTTTGCAAAAAATGTACATGCAGTGTGTTATATTAAGTGTTTATTTTGACGAAGGTGACGTGCATACTTTTGCATGGGATTTTACCATCGGATTTTTTGCTGTGTAAGTTACAGCCTTTTTAAGATTTTTGACGTTTTTGAACCTTCAAACTTTGTGTCCCGATTTGCCCACTTCCCGTTGACTCATATTTTGGTCAGATGCTAGTTTTTTATGTGTAAACATCCCCTGAAAATTTCAGGCAGATTGCTGAGGTCGATGCAAGACGGGTATGCTTTGCTCGTGGACTCGCTCTTAAAAAAAACTTATCTTCGCTACCAGGATTTGCATCAACCTACACAGAAAAAAAAATAGTTGGTGGTAGTATTCCTCACGAAATTGTGACAGATTTTGTGGCAAAAAAATGTGTAATATTACATCAAAAATTGATGAATTTTCATTAGTTACTGATAAATATTCATCAGGTTCACCTTTTAATCAGAAAATTCTTTCTCAAGATACAGATTTCAGAAAATTCACTTGCCAATTTTGAATGAACTAGGGGAAATTCTTATAAGTTTGGCAGGTAGAGCACGCGCTCCCAAATCCATGCAATTCGCTCATTTTCATTGTTTAAACAAACTATTTGCTTGATCTTTTTATTGAAACTTGCTTGCTCACTTCCTACTGTTTTATTTATTTTTTAGCATAATAAAATAGTTTAAAAAAAATAAATTACTGGCAACGGTTTCAACATTTCAGTGAAAAAAAGAGTTTTAAAATGCTTTACACATCTATCCAGTTGTTTTGCAATCTAAAGTTTTTATTTGTGCAAGAAAAAAAAAAGTTTTTGCTGTGATATAGTTATAAATGCAGAATAGGGTATTTTAGATTGTTTTCAGTTGATTAGATTCCTGTTTCCATTAAAATTTTCATGTTTTCTGAAAAAAAAATTACCTAAGAATTATACATAGTTTGTCGTTAAATATTTAAATTTTTTACAGCGTTTTAAATATTTATGTTCGTGTTTACATTGTTTTGTTGCCAATTTATTTTTTATTAAAAACAAAAATCAAAGTATGGAACTCAAAGGTTTTTAAATATTTTTTAAATTACCTACAATGTTATCATTAGGTATCATAACTAAATTTTACTTTCAGTCTTTCAGGGCGTTATGTTCCTTAGCATATTAATTTTTTACATTATTACAAGTTTTTTCATTGATATCTCCCCTTTGCTTGGGATGGGCTTTCAGCACAAGCTCAGATGTAACAAAACTAAAATCAACAAATTTCTCCAAAGCTAGTCTTTTTTACGACCGGCACCTGCACCGAAAACCTCCTCAAAGAAAGCCCACGCACACACACACGTTCGCTCGTAAAACCAACCAACCTGTTGGTCAGCACTCTAACCATAAAAAAGAACACACTTAACCACAAACTCTCCAAACATAATAACCCTTTCGGGAACGCGGTTCCATACCGAAAACACACACACGAAAAAAAAACCCTCTAAAAACGCTAAAGAACTCATAACTCTCAATTAATTACTGAACGCAAATGCCGCTTCCAGCCAAGGTTGTTCTACTCCGCTCTGCCTAGTTGAAGAGACTGAGATTTCTTCGTTCTTCCAGACAGGCCGGCCCGGGTGATGAGATGA
The DNA here is from genome assembly GCF_016801865.2 of Culex pipiens pallens. NCBI lineage: Eukaryota > Metazoa > Arthropoda > Insecta > Diptera > Culicidae > Culex > Culex pipiens. The sequence goes on from NC_068938.1 coordinate 207,605,294, forward strand.
TGATGGGAGAGCCGCCGCCGGGGGAGCATAATAATGATATCACGAATACAAATACGACGAATATCGGGGGGTATTTCTGGGGGAGGAGCGGGAAAGTTGCTCGTGGTGGTTTCGTTTGCGTCCGTTCAATCCCGGTGAAGACCTATAATTATAAAGAATAATAAAGGAAGAAAAAAGAGTGCTGCTTCTACTCTACAAGTCCGCGTAGTCGGTGTAATTCAGGCTTTTGATGAAAAGAGTAAAGCTACCACCCCTTTACTATCAAAGAGTTACACAGAGAAAATGTGGAAGATCAAGTAGAAGATCGCGCGAGAGAGTAAAGAAAAAATCAAGAACAGGAAAGCAGTCATTACAATCATAGCGCATAAAGGCAAACACTGACGAAGAGTGTAGTGAGAGAGAGAGAGATGTGGAGCTTGTGATACTGACAGAGGAGAGAGAAAGAACAGAGCGTTGGTGAACAATGACCACTGTGTTGTGAGTGCGCGAACGCGTAGCTCCGAACATGTGTAAGATATTTTGTAAATAAACACAGTCAGCTGTAGCGAGTGAGTGAAGCTAGGGATTATTATTATTTTTTCATTGTTACAAAAGAATGAATGAGTCGATGAGTGAGTGAGTGATGAGAGTGACCGAGTAGGAATCAAACACAATGCTCATCACACGCTGAGCGTGAACCGTTCTACGGGGTCGTAATTACTGCACCACGAGCGAAAAAATACACTGGAAGGTAAAAACTAGTGCGAGTGTGGTGGAAACAATGTTTGAAAACCGACTGATGACCTTTGTATTAAAATTCTACTATCAAAAATAGAATTCATTCTGCACAGTAAAAAGTATCGAAATTAACGCTGAGCTGCTCTCTCGAAAGACTTTTAATCATTTAATATCATTTTCTTTTTACTTTTTAGCTGAATGTGGGTGAGTACTTTCTCCAAGCACCATGCAATTATAATCTTGTGCATACAAGTCTTAATATACATTTACCAGGCAACAAATGTTCTTAAATATTATAAAAAACTGTTTTTACATTGGCAAGGGATTACTTGACTGATGTGATGAATTTTGCTCTACCGAAAATAATTAAAATTTCCATTCATATAGTTGCAAATAAGCAAATCACGAGTTAAGGGTCAACTTTTGATTCGATGATCATAATTGTGAAAATTTTGTCAAGATTTCTACTAAAAAATCATGACTCAATTTTAAATTTTACCTTGGATTCTCTTGTCAAATTATTATTTGACCTTGAAATTTCCAAAAAAATGGACATAAAATTGAATCTACAAAGAGAATCAGATATAATTTTACCTCATTTTTTTTTTTGCTTCTAAAAATAAGTTGCTAGTTTCATCCCCCCTACCAGACTAAATAAAAAATCAGGAGGCAAACTTTTTTTTTCCTTAAACTCATAAATGTCAATGAAAATTTAAGTGCAATTAGCTGAAATCAATTGAAAATGCATTCCCCTGCTTTAAGAATCATTTTTAAACATGTTTTGGTTTATTCAAAAATCTTCTAAAACTTTTATTTTCGTCAAATCTTTCATTTAATGAAATCTAATGATTGCAAAGCAACTGAACTAGTGCAAAACGCATTTTAAAGCCCCTTCTCTCATTATTAAAATTTTTATATTTTTTATGTTATAAAAACTTAGGTGAATTTTATAGTCTTTGAGTTTCTCATAAATTTCAACCTATAAGTGTAAAAATAGACTTGATTGTGAAAAATTTACCACCAGTAAGGTTAATTTTCATGATTCATTTAAAAAATAATCAAATTAATGGTTGTCTTACTGATTTTTTTTCCACTTTTATTAAAATGACTAATAGTTTGGCGTTAAGGAAACTTATAGTGCTTAAATTGATCAAAATGTATAAGAAATTGCTTGGTTAATTATAAACTTTTGTTGTCACTTTTTAGCAGGAATCAATATTATTTTTCAAATCTGCTTAAATTTTTTAAATTTCATGGTACTTAAATAAACATAAATTTTTGGTTATCAAAAAAGGCTATTAAAATATTAAATAATTATTGATAAACTGGACATTTCAAAACCATTTTTGATTTCATAAAATATCAAAAATCTACACAAAAATAAGCATTGAAAACATGTCTCTGCTGATACACAAATATTCATTGTTTTTATTCATGTGGTGTTGTAACACTGTTGTTCAATTTGATTTTTTTTAAATTTATTTAAATGAAAACATCTTTTAAAATGACTGTTGCTTACAGTCTCTTTCCCTTTAACCAAAAGGTTATGATCAAAATTCATTTATTTGAAAATAAAGAAGATATTTGTAGCAGTTTGAAGATCCTTTCGAAAACATATTTTTATGACCTTGTAATATCAATGCTTCGTAAAGGTGATTGAACTTATTTTTTTTTTTAATTTTATATACGTATTTTAGGAATTTTATTTTCAGAAAAAAACCAAATTTTTAGTTTCTCGATTTTTTGCGGAAAAAATTGGTTAAAATAATGAAATAATACGAAGTTTGAAAAAAAATACAAATTGCATCACCCCAATAATATTAACAAATCATTCTTGCAGTTGAAAATCGTAAAACAAAAAATGTTATAATTTTTGAATCAAAAATACTGTGGAAGAGCATAATTGAAAATATCATTCAACAGAAAACTCAATGCAATTGTTATAGCTTAGTAATTTTTAAATCTCTATGATATGAAGTTAAGCATAAGCATAAGCATAAGCATAGGTGCCCACCCGCAGTTGCTACTCCGTTATTGACCAGGACCTCCAGAAGTTACATCCACGAGCCATGGAAGATGAGTGGGTGCTATCTTTCCTCGCTTCGCAACTTCTCAAAGGCCCCTATCATGCTGATCAATACCGGCGCCGGCCACGACCAGTGGTAGAGTCACGGGGAAGTGGATGGGAATGTTAGTCCGATACTTGAGTGATAGAGACCGCCCAATCGACTGCTTCTCCGACAAAGTATCACATGAGTTTTGAGGGGGTTAGTAGATGGGTATGAGGTCAGGATTCACGAGTGGCAGTGATGTGACCATGAGCATTTTGTTTATCGGTTGAAAATTTTAAATCTTAGGCAGTCGGCTGCGGAAAGATAGATAATTGATTGTTTAAAAAGTTTTTTTTTATCGAACGCGTGCCAGCCGAGCAGTAGTGCTATGGGCTGGACTTATCAGTATATTTTTAACTGTTTTTACAATTTAGATAACGCGAGCAAATTTAAAAAATTAGTAAATAAATTACGCTTTACTTTTCATAAAATCGATATAAACGAATATAAACGAAAAGAAAACAGGACACCCCGTAACCGATTGTAATAAAATTATTTAAATGAGATAAATCGGCGGCGTGCCTTCCAATCAACGATGTTTACCAGAAAAAACTTATGAAAAATAAAATATTAAATAAAAGGCTCCGAAAAACAAGTTGCAGAGTAACCGCGAGGTCTCGCTACTCACAATCCAATAAAAAACTTCAAAAACGCGCGCTAATGGTCTATCCTAACGCGCCTGAAACGAAGCCGACAAAAAACAACTTTTCAATCGCGCAACTCTTTTCCAACTCGAAAAAATATATTCATTGAAAGATAAACCGAACATTATTTAATGTGATCAAAAGTGCGAAATTATCCGGCGTCAATGGAATACGTCTCACGTCTCAAATAGATATCGCGCTTCGCGGCGAAAATATTTTTAATATACGATAAAACGCGTCTTTTCATGGGGTACGGAACGGCGCGATTTCTTTAAAATGCTGTAAAGAAAAAGTTATATAATATTCAATACTTCTCTCGCACACATGTCATTCGTTGAACCGGATCAATGAATATTTTTCTAGCATAGAACTTTAAGGAATTTAAAGCTGAGAACTAGGTTGAGAATGTGCAATTGATGATTAAAATTAATTTAAAATAGAAAGTTTTAAAATCTGTTTTCGAGCAAATTGACAAATTTTACGTCAGAGCTTCTTTACTCAAAGTTTACTTTATACTCAAATAAAGTTTTGATACAGTTTAACTTTATAAATGTTTGGCATCACTGCATAAACTAAATGAGATCACAGTTGTCTAGATCAGTTGATCCGGCCCAATTTTGTTCACACTCACTCACACATTCATACAAGGTTCCTATTGGAATTTTCTCACCGGATTCTTGCCCTTGCTGATGATTTATCCCGAAGATCGGGAACTTCGACTCCCGAATAGCAACACCTGAAGCCAGCCGCCAAACCTGCTTTCTAATTTTCGGCAACTGCATCACGAAGCATGACTCTCTTCCTCGTACTGCCGCAGAGTTGGACCCCACGGATGATTGGAGTCATCGATTGACCAACACCATTACAGTGCGCCGTATCCAAACCAAACACAATTTTCTGTGCTTGCCTCTCAGCACGACTACACACACTTAACTTGCATGCAAGTTGTACACACTAACACTATAATGTTCTATCTCACGCACGTCGAGCGTCCCAAGAAAATATGGCCTGAATCGCACAACCAACCGCAAACAAAACCGCTCAAAAAACGCATAATTTCGCAGATAACCGGGAAACTCCATCACTTCCATGACAAACCAATCAAGACCGACCGAAAGACATCAAAAAAAGCAGGACAAATCCCCCAAATTTGCACAAAAACGCGATTAAAACCAGCAGCCGCGCACACACGACACTTCCCAAACGCGTCACGCTCACTCCCCCCTTTAAATCTTTTTGATATGAAGCTGATGAAGAAGTTGCATAAACTTCAGAGAAATTCATGTAACATTTGGATATTTTTTTTATTTCCTGTAAATTTAAATGAAAACATTACAAAAATTTTTAAATTTAAATAAAAAAAAACATCTGAGTAAAATTTTCAAAACAAATTAGTTCTATTCAAACGATACGACAAACATTTCTAGAGGATCCTGATGCATATTTCTCATATTATTTGAAATTATTGTTTTCAACAAGTTGAAATAGCGCATGATTATTATTTTTAAATTTTCTATTTCAGATCGTCAGCTGTGTGCTTTCTTGTGACATAGACCATTTTGGTCGAAAATGAGTTAATGATGACGTTTTTTTATACTTAAAAAACACTACAAGATGCTTTAATTCGATTTTAGAAGCTCGCTTCCGTTTCCCGGATATCGCAATACACACTTGTGACATAGACCAATTTATCATCAAAATGATCGTGCACACTTGTGACACGTCATACATGGTGTTGGAAAATGTGGAAAAATTTTCTTGTTTTTCACAAATTCATGTTGATACACATTTTCTGAAGCCAATGCAATCTTTTGTTTTTGAAAATATACTGATTAAGTCGGTTAAACTATTGATTTAAATCTATTTTAGTTTGTATGGAAATTCTGTGCACACTTGTGACATGTAGTACAATTTTATTTGTGACATGTGCTTTTCAGATTTTTGATTACATAATTTAATGTATCTTTTAACTGTTGTAACCAAATTAGTTGAAACTTGGAGCGTTTGTTAAGCGATAGTAAACGAACCGATTGCTTCAAAAAGTTTGGCTCTACCATTCATAGTTTTGAAAATATTTATCATCAAACTTTAAAAATCGATTTTCTCGAAAAGTACTAAATGGTCGTTGTCACAAGATAGCACACAGCTGACGAGATGTTGGAAATGTTTCCCAAATATCCTATTGTGAGTTGAAAAAATAAAAAAAAAAAATAAATCTAAATTAAAAAAAATGTGTAAAAAAACGACCGAAATATGCTTTAATGATAACATTTTTATAAGATGACTTAATCTGAAATTTTTTTTTCTCTAAAAATTTAAATTAAATGTCAAGTTTTTTAAAATTGTTTTGCAAATTCATTCAACAACCAACTTTGATATCGTGTGACTATTGTACAATTGAATTGATTTAACAAAATTAAATATATTGATGAAATGCCTTTCTAGAGAGCTGCTCACCTTTGCAATTATTGTGGAAAAACTAAAATTATCCCGCACCTCCTTCTGGTCAGCTCGATGAGCGTAAAATTATACACTACTGCAGACAAGGGAGAAGCAGTTGTTAGCTGTCATTTAAACAATCCAAAGCACCCGAATTAGCGATGAGTAATTGCTCGACCCCCTTCTCCATAGTGTACCGTTTTGCCCCATTAGCCGGGGAAGAAGTCTCGAATTTGAGCGTAAAAAAATCACAAGAGAAACAAGAGAGACCTAAAAGACAGACCCAGTCAACGTGCGACAGACGCAAACTATATAAATATTATTACGATATCGCAGTTATAATAATAACTTTATTATTATGATTATCTGTTTCTTGTTTGTTAATAACTCTTTGCTAGTAGACTATCGTCCCTCCTCGCCCCACGCGACACGATTCTTTGAGACCTGCCTTTTTTTACGACATTCCGTCCACCTCCCGTGCTTCGCGTCTCAGCTCGGACCGCGCGCTCGCTTCCGTTTTCTTTTGTCACGCCCGTGTGAAAAGAGCCAAAATGTAAACACACACACAGTCACACGAGAGAGGGAGCGCGCGCGCGAAAGCAAAACGACGAACAAATTGTTGCGGCGCGAAATTCCGGCCCGCGATCGAGGAGGCGATGAGCGGCGAAGGTTGAGCAGAACAAACACTAGCACAGACAGAGAGACACAATGGCAATCACTGTGAAATCAGTGCGCGAAGTGATTAGTGGAAATGTGTATTTTATAGGGAGGAAGAAGAAGAAAAAACGAGGTTAATAAATACGACGAAAAGAATGTTTATGAAAGTATTAACAATCACTTGAGTTTTTTTAACTTATTTTTTTTGCGAAATTACTTATGTATGATGACTACCATTCTTCCCTCTCCCAAGCCAGCAGACTGATCTGCTTTGTAGATTCGACTTGTTTGTTTAACTGTTTGTTTATCTTCCGCACCGACTGACTCCTCTCTCGGATTTGCTTTTGCTGCCTCTCCGCTCCGATTGGCGGTTCTCGGTTGGCTGATTCTCGGAAGTTCTCTGTGTGTAATTAAATGTTGTTTTAGCGCGAATGCGCGATTCTCTCCAACTCTCTGTGCGTGATGGCTCAAGTGTCTGCTGATTCTTGTCGGTGGTTGATTTGCTGACTGTTTTGACTGCACTTTGCAGCAGTCTGCTGGTGTTGATTTTGAGGCTTAAGGTGAAATCGGAGCAAAACGTTTTGAGCTTCTTTTTCTTCTTCTTATTCTTGATAACAATCATTAAAATCATTGATCATTTTCAGAAGGCCTGTATTGGTGAGATCACCACTCACACCAACATAATTATCAAAGCTCGATTTCACGCACACTAGTACACTATTTGTGCTGGCCGGTACAAATTTTAACCTCACTTATTTTTATGTACACGCATGTTGATAACTCTAAATTTGTTTAATATTAAACTTGCTTGATTACAGGAAGTAAATCATTTTTTTTTTTGTTTAGTGTGAGAATTCAACGTAAAAACTTACTAAAATAATAATAACTGTGCATTGGAAAACACATAAAATACGTTAGGTTTCGATTCATCTAGCAGGGAGAACATTTTTACCCAGCAACTTCCAGAAATGTCCAGAAAACCAAGAAAAACATTAAGCTTTAAAAGTTTGTCTTCAGTTTATGACGTCCTTTCGAATAATTTAAAAATGTTTTTTTTTTTTCAAAAGCATATTCCTTGCCGTATTCTATTTATTAACAACATCTTCCGAAATTTCAAACAGCGAAATAATTTCGATTATATTCCATTTATGGTCGTCCCTATCAGGTTAATCGGTCACCATCTACGCAACACAACACAGCACAGTGAGGCAATTTCCAGATCCTTCCTTCCAGTCGGATGTAGCTCTTTTGAACCTGTTGCAGCGGGATTATCTGGCGTTGGTCACTCTTTTACTGGCGTCGTTCTTTGAGCTGGAATTACAAGAACAAAAATTTAATTTCAAATAACCCGCTAAAATTGTAGTAACTCACCGTTACTTTCCGGCAGACCGACGTAAACTTCCCGAGCAAAACACATTCTTGTTTATTTTCTACCCTGCGATGGTTCTGTGGATCGTTACACTGGGGGTCTCGAAGCCGGCTCCTCCGGGAAGACTTTTCCCGATCTCTACCGTCAGCCATTTGTTACAACGGTGGTGCCCTCTCCGTGGTCAACACCTTCAACTCATCCGATTTTCACGTTTCCCGGTTCTTCCCGTTTCAATCGACAAGTCTTCTTCTTTTTCTCTGCTACGCATCACGACGGTCCCGCTTGCCTCCGCGTCTGCATTCATCCTGCTGGATCTGGCCCGAATCATGGCAAAATACGGCGTCTGACCGCTTTTCGCCGACGGTCCCCATAAGCCGCTGCGGCGCAATCACTTCACTTCCGTCGATGCTGGTGCACAAATCCGTCGGAGTCGATTTTAAACAAAATTGACGGAGACACCACGCTGCCATAACTAACGGTGGAATCGACGACGGACACTCGATCAATTCCATTCTGAACTTGGGGCCACCGGGGCTACGGATTCCGCTGCCAACTAGAAAAATGTGAGCTCGTTCCGAAAATTTCCCTTCCTTTGTTTACTTTGAACTTGACAGATAGTTTGCATGGTTTGCTGGGATAGCAGTGATGCTAGCTTTAGGGTGAATAAAATCTAAACAAATAAGTTTGTTTCGATAACATTCCCAAGTATTTATAATAACTATTTAAAATGATATAAAATATTCTTATTATACTTTCCAGACTTGAAAAATATACCTAAACATATATTGGTTGAATAAAATTTCATTCAGACTTTTTTTTATTAAATTGCCCAAGAAAATGATGCTGGCAACAACAGTGGCGACAATTTTCGCCGCTGTTGATGAGCTTTTGAAAATGGATTGTGAGGCAAAAATCAAAACAAAATAAGAGTATTATGGTATGACATTTTCGAATGTTTGTAAAGTAATGATTATGTGCACACACACCATGAAAGCCATGGTGTGTACGAACAAAGGCAAACACAATCACATATTTTTTCGGTAGCTCGAAGTGCGTGAAATTATGCAATTTGCGGATAAAAGTGAGTTTTTTAAACATTCCGAATTAGCTTTTCGGCAAGTTTTCACCAAAATGCTTCTAGTGATTAATTGTGTAGCTCATCCCGTAAGTGCATTTTCTAATATAAATGAGTGAAATTCAGCGCAGAAGAGATTGTGAAAAATAAAAATAAGGTGCTGTGAAACAGGCTAAGAAGAAGCAGCGAGCGAATAAAAATTTATGGTGGCCGATAATTTTAGAGTTTCTGGTGATTTTATGTGATTAAAAGTCAAAAAATGTATAGTAAGCATTAGTTTACGATCATATCTTGCTGGGGTTTAAATTTTCATGAAGGTAAGTCACATAATATCGATTCAAGAACGATTTCTATAAACGAGCTAGTTTTGCTACAGTCAAGGTTAGGGTTAGGAACCAAATCATTGAAGAAAGTTAAGGTCAAACAACTGCAGCCTTTTTCCGCCATTTTCTGATGTACTAAAATTTCACCTTAAGAAGGATGCAGATTTGAAGATCGGGTAAGTAATCCGGCAGGTGCAGGTAGGTAAGGGATCTTAAGTTTTTGGATAAGCTCAAATGTCAACAAGACTAGACATTCGATTAGCATCAGTTTTTGGAGGGCTTTGAGGATTTTTAATAACACTGACACAAAATATTGTATGCATTTTATTTTAACTATTATATGCGATCACTTACCAACATGTTTCTTCTTTAAATATTTTTGTTTATTGTTTTTCTTTAAGTTCTCACTAAAATGCCGAAAATAATTTAAAAAAAAATCATTTATCTCGATTACAATGAAAATCTCGAGCCCATTTTCAAAATTACGAGTGAAACTTCTGAATGTTTTGCCTTCCTTACTTAGGTAAGGCTATAATCCTGCTTTAAAAATGAACTTTCTATTAAAAGCTCCTAGACCCACCTTCATGTATACATATCAACTCAGAATCGAAAACTGAACAAATGTCTGTGTGTGTGTATGTGTGTGTGTATGTGTGTGTGTATGTATGTATGTGACCAAAATTCTCACTGAGTTTTCTCAGCACTGGCTGAACCGATTTTGATCGAACCAGTTGCATTCGACTTGGTTTAAGGTCCCATACATCGCTATTGAATTGTTTGAAGTTTCGATAAGTAGTTCAAAAGTTATGCATAAAAATGTGTTTTCACAAATACCCGGATCTCAATTAAATGCATGTAAACGATGTCCTGATCCATCATCCGACCCATCGTTGATTAGGTAATTGAAAGGCCTTTCCAATGAGCCCAAGACATTGAAGATCTGGCAATCCTGTCTTGAGTTATGACCACTTAAGTGATATTTATGTACTTTTTTGAAGCCGGATCTCACTTAAATGTATGTAAACTATGTCTGGATCCATCATCCGACCCATCGTTGATTAGGTAATTGAAAGGCCTTTCCAATAAGTCCAAGACATTGAAGATCTGGCAATCCTGTCTTGAGTTATGACCACTTAAGTGATATTTATGTACTTTTTTGAAGCCGGATCTCACTTAAATGTATGTAAACTATGTCTGGACCCATCATCCAACCCATCGTTGGTTAGGTAATTCAAAGGCCTTTCCAATGAGCTCAAGACATTGAAGATCTGGCAATCCTGTCTTGAGTTATGACCACTTAAGTGATATTTATGTACTTTTTTGAAGCCGGATCTCACTTAAATGTATGTAAACTATGTCTGGATCCATCATCCGACCCATCGTTGATTAGGTAATTGAAAGGCCTTTCCAATAAGTCCAAGACATTGAAGATCTGGCAATCTTGTCTTGAGTTATGACCACTTAAGTGATATTTATGTACTTTTTTGAAGCCGGATCTCACTTAAATGTATGTAAACTATGTCTGGACCCATCATCCAACCCATCGTTGGTTAGGTAATTGAAAGGCCTTTCCAATGAGCCCAAGACATTGAAGATCTGGCAATCCTGTCTTGAGTTATGACCACTTAAGTGATATTTATGTACTTTTTTGAAGCCGGATCTCAATTAAATGTATGTAAACTATGTCTGGACCCATCATCCAACCCATCGTTGTATGTATGTAAACTATGTCTGGATCCATCATCCGACCCATCGTTGATTAGGTAATTGAAAGGCCTTTCCAATAAGTCCAAGACATTGAAGATCTGGCAATCTTGTCTTGAGTTATGACCACTTAAGTGATATTTATGTACTTTTTTGAAGCCGGATCTCACTTAAATGTATGTAAACTATGTCTGGACCCATCATCCAACCCATCGTTGGTTAGGTAATTGAAAGGCCTTTCCAATGAGCCCAAGACATTGAAGATCTGGCAATCCTGTCTTGAGTTATGACCACTTAAGTGATATTTATGTACTTTTTTGAAGCCGGATCTCAATTAAATGTATGTAAACTATGTCTGGACCCATCATCCAACCCATCGTTGGTTAGGTAATTGAAAGGCCTTTCCAATGAGTTCAAAACATTGAAGATCTGGGAACCCTGTCTCGAGTTATGACCACATATGTTATACATTGTGTTCTTTTTTTCTGGATCTAAAAAAATGATGAAACCACTCATATACCCATTTTTGGTAAGAAGTGAGGAAGGTCAACCACATAGGTGGATTAAGTTAGTTTTTTTTATTAATTTAGTTAGTAAAAGCTTTAAAATTGAATTTCAATTAACATATCTGGGCTCATTTAAAAAAAATGATTAAAACCAGTCCAACTTTTTTAAGTCTATGTCCCTCAACTAACGTTGAGGTTGAAGTCAATGCCGGCAAAAAAATAATCAAAATTTCAACCAAAATTTTCAAAAAATTTAAGAAAAATTAATCAAATATTACATTAAACATTATAACAGTTATTCTACTGAAACAAATTTGCAAAAGGTTTATGAAATTATGAAAAATCTAAGGTTCCAGGTTTACAAAAGCCGAATTTCAACATTAATTTGCGAGATCGTTTGAAATGCTATTGTTTTTTCGATATTGTAAGGAAACTTTTAAAAAAAATAACGTTCTTAAAACAAATCTTTCAGTTTGACAGCAGTTTGAACCTCTTGGAAAATGACCTCTTCAAAATATTTTTACGTGATTCATCTAAGACAAAACAATTGGCATTAAATGGCAGGCTGCACAAAACTTAGATGATTTTGGAAATTGTGTCAACTATTTAAATACATTTCCAGCTAAAAAAGTCTTTTTAATGCATTTAATTTGTTTTTTTTTTAAGTTATAAAATACGAGACGTGTGTTGTTTTCTAAAGGTGACTGAAAAACTGTTAAAACGACAAAATTAACAAAAAAACTCATAAGTTTTAAGACAAAGCCTGCAGTTGTCAAATAAGGTCTAAAAATTTCGCAATATCAATTGAAAAATTAAATGCAAAACAAGAATACTGTAAGTCGGGGTGACATTGATAGGATTTAATTTTTTTTTTTCAAATATTATTCAGACTTTAAGACTAGTCTTAAGTTTATTTAAAACATGTACTGGGGAAGGCCTCACAATGTCCATATACGTTTTTTGAAAACGAGTTTTGTCGTTTCTTTCAAAAGTGCTTGAAAAAACAGTTCAGTAGAAATTTGATATCTTAAAAATCGGGTGTCCTTGATAGTCACTGTGTATTTTACAGCCAAAAAGTGGGCAAATTGCCTGTATTTCATCAAATTGACCATTTGCAGAGTTACTTTTAATGATAAGCTTTAAAAAATAAAATTAAATGTGTATTTAACCAAGTTGATTAACTTTTAATATTGCTAGCTTTTAAAAAAAAGTACATAAATTTGAAGTTCAGTAAATCAAACAGTTCCAAGTTCAATTAAAATTCATTAGAATTTGTATTTTTCATACAAATATCAATATTTGTTGCCATAAACCTGAAGATATTTTATTAATTCTTTTGTAATTACACTTAAAACATATAACTCTGAAACGAATTTCAACTGTCCTTAGTGTTACATTTTTCGAGAAACCCGTAAATGCAGCTCGTTTCCCGTTTCCAACTTATTTTCATTGAGAAAAACATGACACTTTGAGAGCATTTCAATAGCTCTATTTGTAATTATTTTCATAACAAAAGTTGACTAACTTTTGAAACCTTTCAAATTTGTTGAAATCATACTGAGCTCGGTAAAAAAATAGTTTTAACTACTTCTTGAGATATTTTTTTACCGAGCTCAGTATGGTTCCAAAAAATTTCGTTTGTGATTTATTATTATTTTTTTATTTTCCTTAAAAAAAAATGATTCCATAAAAAAAATAATTTTCGTTGAAAATAAAAATACATTTTAGACTAGGTGATCAAAAAGTTTTAAATATACTCATGATCTTCCAATAACGAAAAATAACCTTTTTTTATTTTCTTTATTCAACATCAAATTCGAGTTAAGCGACCTCAAATTTGATGAATTCAATTAGTTGATTGTCTGTTACATTGCAAATAAATTTCCTCAACCAATTAGCTGGATCATTTCGTACTAGGTGAAATTAAGTCACGAACAAATATTATCATTGGCTTTTATTTGAATCAAGTCAAAGCTTTTCTTAAACATTTTATTCAGTTTAATATGATTAAAAATAAAATTTAAGGCGAAACCTCTTACAACCTGCTCGTTCAGCAACCGTGCACTACCTTTTGTCCTTCGATCACTGGCATCGCTCCCAAAAACTCCGAAAATTGAAACCGTCCCCGTCATCATCCCCATCATGATCACGTCGTTGTTGTTGTGTCCGACGGAGAGAAAGAGAGCGCGGAACCTTCCTTTTGACGACGTTCTGACGTTCTGATTGATGTTTTCACTCGAGACGGGCTCGAACCCAACCACACGAATCGGTAATTGCGTCGATCAAATAACCGCGCACGTCAATCAAAAGCCACGGTTGCGTTGCACCTCCGCCGTGTGGGCAGTTGATCTCTGATCCAGGAAGAACCCCTCTCGCAGGAGGAATGTTATTTGTTTTGCTGGGGAAGAAAAATGACTCTGCTGGAATTTGTGGGTTCCCAAAAAATTATAAATTTCCGTTCTCGCTATCGATACATCTCCTGGTGGCTTTAGGTGGCTTCTTCCCGTTCATGCTCGAAGGTGGGGGCCATAAAATCAGCCACTAAACACACCCCGATAGCATCTAACTTATGGGAATTCTTGACGTGTCAAAGCGTCGTCTTTGCGGACCTCTCGACAGAAACAAAACAACAACAAAAATGTGGGAGACAAAATATTAAATTTCCCAGCCGTGATTAGGTTTCAAGGAGGTTCGACATGGCATTTACATAATCGACGACCAAACACGCACATTGACGCTTGAGCTAACTTGGGTTTCCCTGGTTGAGGTTCAGTGTCTTTAGAGGGCAATTAATTTTACGGGTCGAACAAACGGTCTATTAGAGAGTGTTTGTGTTGGGGTTTGTGATGGAATTGACCCCACACCACGGTAAATGATGCTTTTTTTGTGATCTATGACATTATTGATAATGTTTTGTCATGCATGGTTTTCTCCATGATATTAGACCTCTAAAACCATATGAGGTAGAGGGAACGTCCATGTATTAAACTACCTTTTTAGTCACAATTTTGAGAATTAAAAATAATGAAATATATCTTCAATAAAAAAACATGTTGCAAAATGTCACTTAAAAATATAAAAAAATCACCATAAACCTCACAAGAAACAGGTTTTTCTTTTTAAGTTGTCGATAACTAGAGAAATTTAAAAAAATACCGAGATAATTTAGGACAATGCATTTTTGTTCAAGAATCACCTGAGCAAACAATTAGCAAACCATCTGATTAAAAGCTTTCAAAACACATTGATTGGTTGTTTATAATTTTGTTGATGTGGTAAGAAAAAGCACTTTTATTTAAAATTGTCCGGAAAATCGATTCCCGTATTCGGTTTTTAAAAATGTTGACGTTTGATGCACTTAAAAAACAGTTTCAGTAATTGATTTTTGTATTTTTTTAAGAAAAGTTGCTTCATCGTACTATTTTTTGAGTCTTTTTGTAACATTTTAGGCTTTTTTCACAAAAATGTCGAACGAAGAAAAATCGTGGGCTCACCTTTAAATTTGACCTTTCAACTTAAAAATCAAAAAATCTCATGAATTTAGCGTATTTTTTTCTGTCATTTTTTTCGGAAAGGCCGTCAAATTTCCTACAAGTTTGTCTTTGACCACTTTTTGATACGATGCAACGGCATCGAGATACAGCAATATTTAAATTACGAAATACAAAAATACTTAAAGCACTTACGCCTTTCTTAAATGTCATTATCGAGTTCAACTGGCTCCATTAGCACAAAAATGGCTTTTATAAGCGTAGGATCACATGTCTACACAGTTTCATTAAAATCTGAGAGGGCCGAGACCTTTTTCTGGGGCGAAATGAGACTACAGTCTGAATAGGGACAGCAGTTTTAAAGGCACTTTAAAGCTTGAAAATTGGAACATTTTTTATTTTTGTTGTTCTGTGTCTGTTCTATCTGATATTAATCAAAAACATCCAAATATTGTGCATAATCAAGGATAAAACAGCTGTCCCAATTCGCCCCATGTGTCCCGGTTCGTGATGGTGATAAGTCAGTTCTTGTGGTAGAGAAAAGTAAGCTGTGTCGTCAATCGAGATTGATAGGAAAAGTGAGAAGTTTCGAGACTGATTTACAAAAATATTATTTTAATTGAATGATCCTTTCTGGTCTTTACCAAAATTGCATGCAAAGATGGCATTTTCTGACATATAAAAAAACACATAAAAAGAACATAATAACTTTAAGTGTCGATTTTATTGGCGAAATGGTCTACTCTGCTTCACGAAAAATAACAGAATTAAACAGTTTAACTTTACGTTACAAGGGCTGTAAAAGGGCTGAAAAGTTTCTTTTTTGAAATTCCGTAGTGAAACTATTTACTTTTCCTGTCATTTTTGAGCGACGAAATGGCCTACTTTTCTGCATCAAAAATCACAGAATTGAATAGCAACAGTTTTCAAAATAAATGCTGAAAAGTTCTACTTTTCAGCACTGAAATGGGTGATGAAAAGTTGAACTTTTCAGCATTTGTTTCGAAAAGTAATACTTTTCAACATATTTTTGATTTGAACGATTTATTGACAAAATACATGAACATTTGACTTATAATTTCACTCAAAGGGTGTTTTTCGGAATTGAGCAATTCTCTGAGATTTCGGTCATTCGATTTTTTTGTATTTTTTAATCCGGCTGAAACTTTTTTGGTGCCTTCGGTATGCCCAAAGAAGCCATTTTGCATCATTAGTTTGTCCATATAATTTTCCATACAAATTTGGCAGCTAGCCATATAAAAATGATATGTGAAAATTCAAAATCTGTATCTTTTGAAGGATTTTTTTGATCGATTTGGTGTCTTCGACAAAGTTGTAGGTATGGATATGGACTACACTGAAAAAAAATGCTACACGGTAAAAAAAATTTTGGTGATTTTTTTATTTAACTTTTTGTCACTAAAACTTGGTTTGCAAAAAAACACTATTTTTAATTTTTTTTTATTGTTTTGATATGTTTTAGAGGACATAAAATGCCAACTTTTCAGAAATTTCCAGAATGGGCAAAAAATCTTTGACCGAGTTATGATTTTTTGAATCAATACTGATTTTTTCAAAAAATTGAATATTGGTCGCAAAAATTTTTCAACTTCATTTTTCGATGTAAAATCGAATTTGCAATCAAAAAGTACATTAGTTAATTTTTAATAAAGTGCACCGTTTTCAAGTTATAACCCTTTTTAAGTCTTTTTTGAAAATAGTCGCAGTTTTTCATTTTTTTAAATTAGTGCCCATGTTTGCCCACCTTTGAAAAAGATATTTTTGAATAGCTGAGAAAATTCTCTATATTTTGCTTTATTGAACTTTGTTGATGCGACCCATAGTTGCTGAGATATTGCTATGCAAAGGCTAAAAAACAGGAAAATTGATGTTTTCTAAGTTTCACCCAAACAACCCACCATTTTCTAATGTCGATATCTCAGCAACTATAGGTCCGATTTACAATGTTAAAACATGAAACATTCGTGAAATTTTCCGATCTATTCGAAATTTTTTTTTTAAAATTTAAAATCAAGACTAACATTTTAAACGGGCCAAACATTCAATATTACACCCATTTGAAATGTTAGTCTTGATTGATACATCGAAAAATGAAGTTGAAAATTTTTTGCGACCGATATTTCGATTTTGTTTTTAAATCACTATTGATTCAAAAAATCATAACTCGGTCAAAGATTTTTTGCCCATTCTGGAAATTTCTGAAAAGTTGGCATTTTATGTCCTCTAAAACATATCAAAAAATAAAAAAAATAAAAAATCATCAATTTTTTTTACCTTGTATCATTTTTTTTCAGTGTAGTCCATATCCATACCTACAACTTTGCCGAAGGCGCCA
The DNA here is from genome assembly GCF_016801865.2 of Culex pipiens pallens. Classification (NCBI taxonomy): domain Eukaryota; kingdom Metazoa; phylum Arthropoda; class Insecta; order Diptera; family Culicidae; genus Culex; species Culex pipiens. The sequence continues at coordinate 207,622,686 of NC_068938.1, forward strand.
AATTGATCAAAAATTCCTTCAAAAGATACAGATTTTTGAATTTTCACATATCATTTTTGTATGGACAGCTGCCAAATTTGTATGGAAAATTATATGGACAAACTAATGATGCAAAATGGCTTCTTTGGGCATACCGAAGGCACCAAAAAAGTTTCAGCCGTATTATAAAAATAAAATTAAAGAAAAAATACCGATTCCGTAGAGAACTGCTCTAATGTCTCTAACTATCTGTGACCGTCACCCATCGTCACATTAGTCATCCATCGAAAGCTAATACCCGGGTGATAAATTAATGACCACTTTTACCGAGAATTTCTATGAAAGTGCTGCTCCCTCTTGACCTGTTCCACCGAATCCACCCAAACGGTTACGGTCGTGATATGAATCAAAATATTTCTGCCGGGTTCGTCTCTTACTTTTTCACCATCCTCCTGCAGCGAAGCGACAACAATCTGGGTCAGATTCCTCAGCGCTTCCGAGCGAGATTCGAACAAAAGACCTGTCAGAGTTACGGGCAAAGACCGACCGACCGTACGGGATCGCTTGCCAATGTGACAGGTACATAAAATAATTGCAGCCACTGCAACTGTTAAGGTGCAACAAAGCCAACAATCGCTGCTACTTTTTATTGCTTTTCGCGTTGCGATTCGAATCGGACAAAAATGCATCGTAATGTGCACAGTTAAAATATGTTTGAAAAAGTCATTCGAAAATCAAAGTTTTATATTACAAATGAGATGAATTTATTGCAATACAATTCAATTTAAATTCAGTAACTTAATGTTTTTGCTGTGAAAACAGAGCGAGAAAGAGAGAGTGCTCAAATTGATGTTCGTCAAACCTGGCGAAGAAAACCGATCGGATGATGAGTCATGAGTCAAAGTGAGGCAAAGTGCCAACGCAAAAGAGAGAAAGATGCAAATTTGAAAAGATCGCGCTCGGCTGATCGGTGTCAAGTGTGCATCGTGCGGCGGCACCAGCCGAGTCATTGTCGAAGAACCTGGCTCTTAAGTGAATTTCGTGTTCGGAAAAGATCGATCCGCGATGGTAAGGAAAGTCAGGAATTGGAACAAGTCGGAAGAAAGTAAAATGAACTTCTTTGGGAGGAACGAACTGATTTGGAGCGGAACGGCGTGAAATGTGCGAAGCAATTCGAAATCAATCTGGTATAACTAGAAAATAAACAAAAAATATTCAAAACTAGATATTTCACATACAAAAAATAAATTGTGTTCAAAAATATAAACGGTTCTTAAAACTTTTTTTACAAACAATGTTTTTAGCATTTTAAAAAAATGTTTCATCGTGACTCAAATCGTTCTTTTGAGTTATTCGAAAAGCGAACATCAATTATTGTCTTCCACTCAAAAAAGGTCAATAAGAGAATTTTGAACAAAAAGCCCGAAGAATAACATTGTTCAGCCCACAAGTGCCCACGGTAGCTGCGCTGCGTAAAAGCTTGGCCCCAAAACTCATTAATCATCCCGGCTTCTTCAAGTTGCATACTTTTGTTCCAAATAATCCCGTCGGACAAATGACCGACCGATCACACATCCATCAACGCAACAGAGACAGAGACTGCACCGCCGATGCAAGCCACAAACCCGCGGTCTTTGTGTCCTCAACCCGGTAGCCTCAGCAATCCTGACTGCCTTTGTAGGTCTTCTTTTGCGACTGTGGCACACCTGTCGATCAATCGAAACCGCAAACGCGAAACCTTCTCCTGTCTGTCTGTCCGATTTTGGTGGTGTCCCAAAAACCGTTGTGGAAATTAATTAAAGTCACATTGTAACGGGCCGCGCGATTCGGTCAATTCGATAATCGACTTGGTTGCGGTTCGCCCCACTCGAAGGTTCACACCTCTTGAGTCTTTTTTCTTTATACGAATGCATTTTGTCGAGGTTCGTTCCTTCCCTTTCCGAGTGCTGGTTTATGATCTCTCCTTGCGGGAGAAGTGGGAATGGTTTCGAGCATTCCCCGGGCTTTTTTACGTAAGTTACGTATGGTGTTTGTCTATTTGCTCTTCTTTTGGTGAGTTGCTACCTGGCTTTGCGCGCCCAAGCAGGTTGTTGAGCACCTTCTGCTCCTCCTTAGGACGGAGGAACAACGGTTTCAAGAGTTTGAGAAGCATTTAGGAATACCTTCGAGTGTTAAGGTCTGTGCGAACACGCAATAAAATGTCGATTCGAGTCACCTTGCAGTGTTTACGAATGTTTTCTCTGACAATCCTGTAATGATTGCCGTTTTACTCTTTCTGTAATAATTTATGTATTATTTATTTTGGAAATATTTTAATTTATTTCCTTTTCTTTTCATTTGTTTTCTTTTCATTTCTTTTCATTTCGTTCCATTTCTTTTCATTTCTTTTCATTTGTTTTCTTTTCATTTGTTTTCTTTTCATTTGTTTTCTTTTCATTTCTTTTCATTTCGTTCCATTTCTTTTCATTTCGTTCCATTTCTTTTCATTTCTTTACATTTATTTTCATTTCTCTTCATTTCTTTTCATTTCTTTTCATTTATTTTCATTTCTTTTCATTTCTTTTCATTTCTTTTCATTTCTTTTCATTTCTTTTCATTTCTTTTCATTTCTTTTCACTTCTTTTCATTTCTTTTCATTTCTTTTCATTTCCTTTCATTTTTTTACATTTCTTTTCATTTCTTTTCATTTCTTTTCATTTATTTTCATTTCCTTTCATTTCTTTTCATTTCTTTTCATTTCTTTTCATTTCTTTTCATTTCTTTTCATTTCTTTTCATTTCTTTTCATTTCTTTTCTTTTCTTTTTTTTTCATTTCTTTTCATTTCTTTTCATTTCTTTTCATTTCCTTTAATTTCTTTTCATTTCTTTTCATTTATTTTCATTTCTTTTCATTTCTTTTCATTTCTTTTCATTTCTTTTCATTTCTTTTCATTTCTTTTCATTTCTTTTCATTTCTTTTCATTTCTTTTCATTTCTTTTCATTTCTTTTCATTTCTTTTCATTGCTTTTCATTTCTTTTCATTTCTTTTCATTTCTTTTCATTTCTTTTCATTTCTTTTCATTTCTTTTCTTTTTTTCATTTCTTTTCATTTCTTTTAATTTCTTTTCATTTCTTTTAATTTCTTTTCATTTCTTTTCATTTCTTTTCATTTCTTTTCTTTTTTTCATTTCTTTTCATTTCTTTTAATTTCTTTTCATTTCTTTTAATTTCTTTTCATTTCTTTTCATTTCTTTTCATTTCTTTTCATTTCTTTTCATTTCTTTTAATTTCTTTTCATTTCTTTTCGTTTTTTTTCGTTTCACTTCTTTTCGTTTCATTTCTTTTCATTTCTTTTCTTTACATTTCTTTTCATTACTCTTCGCTTCTTTTTATTTCTTATCTTTTCTTTTCATTTATCTTCACTTCTTTTTATTTCTCCTTCATATCTTTGATTGTAAATTTTTAAAGTTTTTGGTCGCTTCTTGTAATTTTTGGTGTTTCTCGTAATTATGTCATTTATATGTTCTTGTTTTCGTTTTATTTCCTGTTATTTCTTGTTATTTTTTGCCATTTTATGTCTTTTACTATTATTTTATTCAAGCTATATTTTTTTTCAATCTTTGGTATTATTTTTAGAATTTTTTTAAATTTCCAGGTACTTTTTGTATTGTTTTCAAATTTTTTAAATTTTTCTATAATTCTCATTCATGTAATTTTTTTTAAATTCCTGATTTCTTTTTGTTTTTTTTATCTGTTTGAATTTTATGAAAAATTCTTGGTAATCTTTGGCTATTTTTTGTAATTTTTTTTTTGTAATTTCTTATTTCTTATTCTTATTTTTTTCTTCTTATTGCTTGTAATTCTTAATTTTTAATCAAGTAATGTAATTTTTAATTTGTTTTTGTTATTATTGTTTTGTTTTTAATTTTTGTTGCTTTTTTTAATTTCTTGTCATTTTGAACAATCTCTTGCACTTGTAATTTCTGTAATTTCTTGTAATATCAGGCAATTTTTTGTAATATCTTGTAATTTTTGTAATTTTTTGTCATTTTTGTATTTTTTTGTAATGTCTTGTAATTATTTGTAATTTCTTGTAATTTCTTGTAATTTCTTTTCATTTCTTGTAATTTCTTGTAATTTCTTGTAATTTCTAGTAATTTCTAGTAATTTCTAGTAATTTCTTGTAATTTCTTGTAATTTTTTTTGTAATTTTTTGTATTTTTTTGTAATTTCTTGTTATTTCTTGTAATTTCTTGTTATCTTTTGTTATTTCTTGTAACTTATGTAATTTATTGTAATTGCTTGTTGTTTTTTGTAATTTTTTGTATTTTCTGTAATTTTTTGTTATTTCTTGTAATTTCTTGTGAAATCTTGCAATTTCTTGGAATATCTTGTATTTTTTTGTTATTTTTTTTGAAATCTTTTGTTATTTTTTTCTTCTTGTTACTTGTAATTCTTGATATTTTACCAAGTAATGTAATTTTTAAATGTTTGTAATCATTGTTTTATTTTTAATCTTTGTTTTTTTTTTATTAATTTCTTGTGATTTCGAAAGATCTCTTGCATTTTCTTGTAATTTCCTGTAATTACTTATAATTTCTTGTAATTTCTTGTAATATCTCATAATTTTTTGTAATTTTTGTAATTTCTTGTAATTTCTTGTAATTTCTTGTAATTTCTTGTAATTTCTAGATATTTCTAGTAATTTCTAGTAATTTCTTGTAATTTCTTGTAATTTCCTGTAATTTCTTGTAATTTCGTGTTATTTCTTGTTATTTCTTGTAATTTCTTTTAACTTCTTGTAATTTTTTGTAATTGCTTGTAATTGCTTGTAATTTCTTGTAATTTCTTGTAATGTCTGATATTTTTTGTATTTTTTTGTAATTTCTTGTAATTTCTTTTGATTTCTTGTAATTTCTTGTATTTTTTTGTGATTTTTTAGATTTTTTTGTAATTTCTTGTAATTTATTGTAATTTATTGTAATTTCTTATAACTTTTTGGAATTTCTTGGAATTTTAAAGCAACTTTGTGATTTCTTCAACATTTTGAAACCTTGACTTGAATTTTTATATTTTTAATGCCTTTTTCTTGGTTTTTCGAACATTCAATTGTTTTTAAGAAAGTTGACAAAACAATACTTTTCCAATCATGACGCCACTAACAAAGTCCGATGTTAGTTTTCGACGTTCCCAAAACCTTGTGGTTCCTCACCGTCGTCGTCGTCCACGTCATTCGTTTATTTTTTACGGTCAAGTTCCATTTCTTCGACGGTTATTTTTTAGGATTCTGAGCGCTGAGAAACGCTCCTAATGTTTTGTTTACCTTTTTTCTCTCACTTCCTCTTCAGAACCACCGAACTACGTACGCACTTACGAAGCCCAATCTCCGCCGAAAAAAGAGTCCAATCGCAGCGTTGTGTACACATAAAACACACAAAAGCCTTCTCTTCTCCCATAGTCAACGAACTCGGACCTTCGCGCGAGAGCAAGTGTGTATATAAATTTAAGTACCCAATTAATACGAAATTAAACACATTAACATTAATTAAATAAAAAATTAAAGTAAAATTAATTAAGTACCACCTCGCTCAACTGGGAGCTCGAATTCCGATTTCCAGCCTGCGCGTTGCGTTCTTGAAAAGACTACAAAAATAAAAACCTAAAATAAAAACTAGCGCGAGCGCGTACTTTAAGGGGAAGCTTCATCGAGATTTGGCTAAAGGGAAGAACGCAATAAAGAGCCACTTTAATAGCAATATCATTCCATAGAAATGCAAATCGTCGTCGTCGTTGAGTGAGGAGGGACCACGGGATTGGTCATGAGAGGTGATGCACAGAATCGGAGGTCCCACAGAATGGGCACAGAAAGGTCAGCAAACTCGTTACCGCATTAGCAGCTCATTTAAATCGGAACAATTAAAAGTCAACCGTAATAGAGGATGGGATGGGTTTGGGATCGGTCTCTGGGTGGGAATGGTTTGTGGAAGTTCTGGGGAGTTGAGTCAGCTAGCATGTTCTATTTCAGTGCTAAGAGATGAATTAAACTGTTCTAAAGATTTAAGATTTGAGAAATTCAAGATATTCAAGAAATTCAAGAAATTCAAGAAATTCAAGAAGTTCAAGAAATTCAAGAAGTTCAAGAAATTCAAGAAATTCAAAAAGTTCAAGAAATGCATGAAATTTATGAAATTTATTAGATTCAATTTTTTTCTTAAAATTATTAAGACTCATTTAAATTTAGACATCCGAGGGATTCGATACTCAGTCTACAAGTCAGCTATCCCAACGCCTAGCATGAAACTTCAAGACATCGCTCGACCATTCAACATGTCGATCACCATCTCAAAATCTGAAACGATCTGCTGATTGCTCCCGACCGGACTTCAGCCCCACTAATCACCGACGAAATCGTGCGTGGTGTGCCACACACCAGCGGCCATCAACGGCCGGCGAGCTAAAACTAGAACTATGCCATGAAGCGTTCCAACTTCCTGCCACCGAAAAACGCATGCATCGGCCTTCATTCAGAAAACACACACACACACTCTCTTCAAAAAATCTTCAAATTTGTGTGAAGAAGAAAGAAGAGTTCCATTTAAATATATAACGGAAGCCGTGGCTCGTCCCACCTCCTGTTGGCCCGGCCAGATTCCGAAGCTCGCCTCGGCGTACCCTCGACGCGGAGATCGATCATCGAAAGAGAAGTTCCATTGTGTCTGATCTCTGCTGAAGAAGCTCCGAAACAAATTTTTGATGAAGAGTTGCGCGCCGATCCCCGGTCAATATCAACAGACAGACCCCGTGCGTCCTAGGCCCAAGACTCACGGGCAGGCGGGTAGAACAGTCATTAATTCCCGCGCAGCCGCAACCAAACCAAACAGCCCAAAATGTTGAAGATGATTATGATCTGCGGCCGGGGATGCTGTGGACCCTGCTGGGAAGAGTGCACGGAGGAGAACAAAAGGGCGCAGCTCGCGTGGAGTTATAGAGGTTGTTCAGAACAACGAGCGCGCTGACTTACTGACGGACCGGTTGTAAAAGTGGGAGAAGTATGGGCATGGAAAATTATTCAATAGAACTATTATCATCATTAAATTGAATTAAAGGTCAGGATCAATCAGCAGCTACTTTCGGGTGCAGAACTGAAGGTTTTTGGTTGCACTAGTCAGGGGTAGGGCGGGAAAATTTGAGCGTTGATTGTTGTTGATGTTCAATGTTCAATGTTCAATGTTCAATGTTCAATGTTCAATGTTCAATGTTCAATGTTCAATGTTCAATGTTCAATGTTCAATGTTCAATGTTCAATGTTCAATGTTCAATGTTCAATGTTCAATGTTCAATGTTCAATGTTCAATGTTCAATGTTCAATGTTCAATGTTCAATGTTCAATGTTCAATGTTCAATGTTCAATGTTCAATGTTCAATGTTCAATGTTCAATGTTCAATGTTCAATGTTCAATGTTCAATGTTCAATGTTCAATGTTCAATGTTCAATGTTCAATGTTCCATGTTCAATGTTCAATTTTCAAATTTTCAGATTTTTCAGATTTTTCAGATTTTTCAGATTTTTCAGATTTTTCAGATTTTTCAGATTTTTCAGATTTTTCAGATTTTTCAGATTTTTCAGATTTTTCAAATTTTTCAGATTTTTCAGATTTTTCAGATTTTTCAGATTTTTCAAATTTTTCAGATTTTTCAGATTTTTAAGATTTTTCGGAATTTTCAAATTTTTTAGAATTTTCAGATTTTTCAGATTTTACAGAATTTTCAGAATTTTCAGATTTTTCATATTTTTCAGATTTTTCAGATTTTCAGATTTTTCAGATTTTTCAGATTTTTCAGATTTTTCAGATTTTTCAGATTTTTCAGATTTTGTTGATTTTGTTGATTTTGTTAGTTTGGTTGATTTTGTTGATTTTGTTGATTTTGTTGATTTTGTTGATTTTGTTGATTTTGTTGATTTTGTTGATTTTGTTGATTTTGTTGATTTTGTTGATTTTGTTGATTTTGTTGATTTTGTTGATTTTGTTGATTTTGTTGATTTTGTTGATTTTGTTGATTTTGTTGATTTTGTTGATTTTGTTGATTTTGTTGATTTTGTTGATTTTGTTGATTTTGTTGATTTTGTTGATTTTGTTGATTTTGTTGATTTTGTTGATTTTGTTGATTTTGTTGATTTTGTTGATTTTGTTGATTTTGTTGATATTGTTGATTTTTTTTATTTTGTTGATTTTGTTGATTTTGTTGATTTTGTTGATTTTGTTGATTTTGTTGATTTTTTTTATTTTGTTGATTTTGTTGATTTTAATGATTTTGTTGATTTTGTTGATTTTGTTGATTTTGTTGATTTTGTTGATTTTGTTGATTTTTTTTATTTTGTTGATTTTGTTGATTTTTTTTATTTTGTTGATTTTGTTTATTTTGTTAATTTTGTTGATTTTGTTGATTTTGTTGATTTTTTTTATTTTGTTGATTTTGTTGATTTTGTTGATTTTGTTGATTTTGTTGATTTTGTTGATTTTGTTGATTTTGTTGATTTTTTTTATTTTGTTGATTTTGTTGATTTTGTTGATTTTGTTGATTTTGTTGATTTTGTTGATTTTGTTGATTTTGTTGATTTTGTTGATTTTGTTGATTTTGTTGATTTTGTTGATTTTGTTGATTTTGTTGATTTTGTTGATTTTGTTGATTTTGTTGATTTTGTTGATTTTGTTGATTTTTTTTATTTTGTTGATTTTGTTGATTTTGTTGATTTTGTTGATTTTGTTGATTTTGTTGATTTTGTTGATTTTGTTAATTTTGTTGATTTTGTTAATTTTGTAGATTTTGTTTATTTTGTTGATTTTGTTGATTTAGTTGAATTTGATGATTTTGTTGATTTTGTTGATTTTGTTGATTTTGTTGAATTTGATGATTTTGTTGGTTTTGTTGATTTTGTTGATTTTGTTGATTTTGTTGATTTTGTTGATTTTGTTGATTTTGTTGATTTTGTTGATTTTGTTGATTTTGTTGACTTGTTGATTTTGTTGATGTTGTTGATTTTGTTGGTTTTGTTGATTTTTTTTCAATTTGATTTTTTTATTCTAGTTTTAAATTTATGACTGAAAAGTTTTTACTAGAATTTAAGATATATTCCACCAGTCTAACCACCTCCTGCGGATGTAATTCTTTTGTAACTTTCCGTAGTTCATCCTTGCTCCAAGTTCAAAGAGCTTTTTCGGCTTCAATCCCATTCGAAGGTACTTCCCTAAACAATACCACTGATTTCTGCTGTGCTTAACCCTGCAAGCAATGATCCTCCCTAATGATTTCGATTCTCAACGCACTCACACGCACACTTGAAGTGGCTCTAATTTGCCCAATTTAAATTCCATTCGGATTGATTTTTAATTTAACCCCTAGTCAGCGAAAGCAGCCAACCTAATGAGGAATCCGGAAGCGGTTTTGGGGAGGATTTTTTTTTAAGAAAGAGCCAAAACAAAAACATAACCTGACGCAAGCTACAATTTGAGGGTTTCGTTTTGGGAAATTGGAGGAAATGTCGAGCATAAATTACGTCGTTTCAGCTCACGGTTAATGCGTTCCCGATGATTTGTGGTCATTGAGTTTCGAATGGTCTCTTCTGAGGGAGAAAATTAAACTTGTTTGCAAATCTTGCGAAAAGGCCGATTCGGAGATCACATTGCAAACGGGCATATCGACCAACTTCTTCAACGGTTCATGGTTTGATGTTCCTTTTAGAGAAATTGCTCCCAAAGTGTGTTATGAATAAATAAGTGTGAATATTTATAACAGTTTCTGTAACTTTTCAGCGAGAAGGCATAATGAGGAGAAAACTGGAAAGCTTCAGCCCCAAACTCAAAATCCAGAGCAGCTGACCAAATCTGCCCTACGTTTCGAAGGCCGAGAATGCAATTTACTTCGCTTCCCAAAACATTAAAGTTTATAATCGTTTGCCGAGCAGCGTTCGCTGGAAAGTGCTTCAACACGTTTTTTAAATTAATTTTGCGCCCGCTCGTTCGCTCTCATTGTAATGTGCTTTTTGGGTTCGCGGCGTTTTTTTTATTGCGCCAAAAAAGTGCGAACCGTGCGAGGGGTTTGGGGCAGACAGTGTGAAAGTGCACTGTTGACTTGATTTTGGTGGGATTTTCTGTGTGTGTTTTACTGTGCTAAATGGGGGCAAAGTTAGCACAGAAGAACCTGTATTAAAGTTGCAAAAGTTGATTTTTATGTTGCCCAAACTGGAATTTGACAATATTTAAGAAATTCATTTGAAATTATTTCTACAATATTTTTTTTTACTCAAATAAATTTTTTTAAAGTCAGAAGTAAGAATTTTGCTTTTAAATCAATTCTTACAATTCAGAATCTTCTGCAAATGCAAGAAATAATTTTGAAAAATTGTCTGTTTGATCAAATCAAATTTTAAAAATCGAATTCTTCAACTCTAACACCAGTACCGATTCATTCCAATTTTCCAAATACACAGTCTAATACTAAACCTCATGTTGGGTTGAGGTTGGGGGAACCCATTAACAAGAACGAAACGCAAATCGGTCCAGATTGAAAACGGCGTAATCGATTCCGATTCCGTGAAAAGCCGTGTTGAGCAGCGTTGCGAGGGGCGGGGGTGCGAATCGAAAGTGGATCTGACTGACCGGCTCAAAATCATCGGGGCCCCCATAAAAGCACCAATCAATGGTAGCTTTAAGGGGAGGGGAGTGGGGCGAAGAAAAAGCGATAGGAAATGGCATAATGGTGGGATAGAGAGCTTTAAACAAATTACTAGTCTGTGGCGGCAGCGCCGGTGCTGGTTTCGGTGAGTTCAATGTGATCGATTTTCTTTGCACTCTTTTAGTGTTCAATTTTTTTTAGGAGTTTTATTTTCGTTTTTCACTTTTTTGAACGAACTTTTGGCATGTGCGCCTAAATGCGAGAAGAGGTGCTTTTCTATCGCGGAGGCAAAAACGAATTATTTGAATACTGTTTGTGAATGGTTTCTTTTTTTTGTTCGGAGGAAACTTGCGTTTTCATTCGATGCCCATTTGATATGGATTTTGTTTTGTTGCGATTGTTGAAATTTATCGATTTGTTGTGATTTGGTTAGAGAGAAAAAAAAACCCATTTGGTATAATAAGCATATAATATCAGATTTTTGATAGTAAAAGGTTTTTCCTGATGCCGCTTTGATGATCTTCAAAATCTTCAAATCTTCAAATCTTCAAATCTTCAAATCTTCAAATCTTCAAATCTTCAAATCTTTAAATCTTCAAATCTTCAAATCTTCAAATCTTCAAATCTTCAAATCTTCAAATCTTCAAATCTTTAAATCTTTAAATCTTCAAATCTTCAAATCTTCAAATCTTCAAATCTTCAAATCTTCAAATCTTCAAATCTTCAAATCTTCAAATCTTCAAATCTTCAAATCTTCAAATCTTCAAATCTTCAAATCTTCAAATCTTCAAATCTTCAAATCTTCAAATCTTCAAATCTTCAAATCTTCAAATCTTCAAATCTTCAAATCTTCAAATCTTCAAATCTTCAACTCTTCAAATCTTCAAATCTTCAAATCTTCAAATCTTCAAATCTTCAAATCTTCAAATCTTCAAATCTTCAAATCTTCAAATCTTCAAATCTTCAAATCTTCAAATCTTCAAATCTTCAAATCTTCAAATCTTCAAATCTCCAAATCTTCAAATCTTCAAATCTTCAAATCTTCAAATCTTCAAATCTTCAAATCTTCAAATCTTCAAATCTTCAAATCTTCAAATCTTCAAATCTTCAAATCTTCAAATCTTCAAATCTTCAAATCTTTAAATCTTCAAATCTTCAAATCTTCAAATCTTCAAATCTTCAAATCTTCAAATCTTCAAATCTTCAAATCTTCAAATCTTCAAATCTTCAAATCTTCAAATCTTCGAAACTTCAAATCTTCAAATCTTCAAATCTTCAAATCTTCAAATCTTCAAATCTTCAAATCTTCAAATCTTCAAATCTTCAAATCTTCAAATCTTCAAATCTTCAAATCTTCAAATCTTCAAATCTTCAAACCTTCAAATCTTCAAATCTTCAAATCTTCAAATTTGAGAATTTCCAAATCTACAAATCTGCATTTTTTCTAATTTTTTTAATCTGTAACTATGAAAACTACCTAAATACTTCTGAACAGCTCCCCTTAACTTGCTTGTAGTCGTCGTCACCAACCTCAACGTCATCTCGGTCTCGGTCTCGTTCGCCCCTGCTGATAAACCCCCCTTCTTTATTAATGGTTATTATTTTCATACTTGTTACAGTTTTTCTTTATCATGCACTCGTCGTGTTTCTTGCGTCGTCGTCTTGTGTCGTTTTTTTTGCGTCTTCCCCCCTACTCCCCCTGAGCTAGCAGCAGCACTGGAACGCAACGGTACAGGTTCTTCGCAACAACCACATGGCACTCGATGGTCACGTGTGTGTGTGTGCTTGACTCACCAGCAAAAAAAAGGGCACACAAGGAACGAGCCTTTCCAATGTTTACGTTCTCATTGGCCGTTTTTGTGCACATTTTTTGCGCTATCGTGAAGAACATGGGAATAAACTGAGTTTGCTCAGTGAAAAAAAGCTGAAATTTAAAAATATGTTTTTTTTTGCGATTTAGTGTCCAAATTTATCAAAGTTTAACTCTCTAACAATCATTCAAATTTGTAAATTAAATACATATTTTATATAGTGTGACTGCATTGAACGTACGATACTCGGCGGAGAATGTGGTCAAGTTTGTGTCGTTCGGTCAACTTTTTTTTGCTGACCAGATGATACCCATTACTAGGGAGGACAAGATCCCATGTCTTGTTTTTTTTTCTAGTGCATCGAGTCGAAGCGCAAGGTGGTCTTGGTTAAACGACCTTAGAATGACATTTTGGTTCAGTGTAGGTAAGAGACATAATTTTTAATTTTAAGGTTTATCTTGATTTCCATAATTGAAATGATGTCTTGAACTCATTACAGTTATTAGGCATGATGTATTGTCAAAACATTTATTTTAAATTAAATTTACGATTTTTTGGTTGGATTGCTAATCCTCCAACGTTGAATTGGGTGATTTTTGGAATAAATCTAAAACCAAAAAAATAAAATATTTTTTTGCTCCCTGATTTTTCGGGCCAACTTTAAAAGGGGGAACGGGAGTTACAAAAACTTTAAATTAAATTTGAACCAGCCCTAAAAGTTAAAAAAAAATTATCAGGAAATCCCTTTTCAAGATTCAAATTTTCGAACACTCACATGCCCATTTTGTAAAAAAAAAAAAAAAATGGAATGTACAAATATTCATTCCAATAATTTTTTTTTTCTTTTTTTACTATATAATTTTAATATTTTTTTAATTAATAATAAAATCAATATAAAACAGGTCAATCTATTGATGTTGAAAAAGGTCGATACTTTTGAAGATCATGTAACGGTTCCAAAATGGTTTTTGTGATTTTTTAAAGATTGAAGCTTATCTAAAGGCGGAATTGGACTTTTTTCAAATCATATTCAGCAATTTCCTACGAAAACAGCATAATTCGAAAAAAAAAGTTGTCCGATTGGGCTCAAAATTAGAGTGGGGATTTCTTTTCCGAAATAATTTGACCCATTTTTTTGCCATCAGAATCCCAACTAGCCGATTTAATTTTATGAAGAGTTGTTTGATTTCACAAGAATTTTACAATAGTTAATAGTTTTACAAAATAAGTTGCTTTAACTTGAGGTTATTTCACCCAATACACTTCAATTGAAACTCTGGCTCAAATATCAACTGAATAATTTCGATCGTAAACCCCAATCCAACTTAAACAAACAAAGTTTTAGGAATAAATTTGCAGTAATTCAATCGGTACCACTCCCGCGTCGTTGCCTTCCAAAAGTTCACACAAAACGTCCACGAATGATTCACGGCAACAATTAATTCACAATGGTTGAATCAACACACTCGACGCCCTGCCCAAAGGTAAACAATCCCACAATCCAAATCAAAAAAAAAACACTAGGTTCAATTCAGAAGCTTTCATGGGGCCACTCGACTTGGTTCACCCATTGAGAAACAAAAATAAAGAAAAAAACTCGAATTGGATGAAGTGAACAAAACACCTCCAGCAGAAATAGCAATTGTTGAAAATGGATTAAAAATGTAATTTAAAATTAATTCAATTACATACCATGGACCATATTTTTTTTTATTCCAGCCAGTTTCGCTCTCTATTTGAATTTTTTCACCTCTTGAAAGTGGAAGCTTTTTTTTGTGATTTCCATCGGGTCGATTCATTTCCCCACACACAGCCAGACTTACCTTAAACCCACCACCTAGCTTTTTGCTCGGGCAATTCAAAAAAGGCTAAACAAACATCGCGCGCTCGAGAGAGTTTGGGCTGCTTCAAGAAGATCAAAATCACTTTTCATAAAATCATTAATTATTCATTCACCGTATTTAACATTTCTTCCCGCTTCGCTCCCGAGACTCTACATTTTTTTTTATTTCGGGCCAAAGCAGATCTTTTTTGCCCCCGCTGCCGACTGACCACTTCATGAGTGGCCAAAACCTTATCGTGATGAGGTATCTCGGGAAATCGTGGGAGTTGGGGTAGAGCTAGATGTTTCAATAAATTGGCATCAAATTTTGGTACTTTGAAACAAAAAAAAAAGTGTTCAAAGTACAAAAGTGTTAACATGTAAGAGTGTCAAAGTGTTAATGCTGGCCATTTCACCCGAAGAATCCCTCCCAAGTTGGCGTTTGAAAACGATTAATCCCGGAGAACGTTTTTCTCCTGCCGCCGTAGTCTCTGGTCGATCAGTGCAAACTGACAGTTGCTAGATGGTTTGTACTTTACGTACTCTTTGCAGTTGGCGATCTTTCTCCTCCCCTCCCCTGACTTCAAAGTGTTCTGAGTTCAACTTTCAGACCTCTGCTAAACGAGCAGCGTAAACGAAAAAAAGAACTTTAACATTCCATTACCACGTCGCGGGCGCTTTTGGAGGAAGAATTTCAACCCTCGCTCTTCAAATCGACCGTTTTTCGACCATTCCCTTGGAACTTCGTCGGCAAGTCTGGGGATCTGAATAATGATGCGGTGTGAGTGTGCGCTCTTCAAATGCATAAAACAAACATGAATTTAATTTATGCATCCAAACACGCACCCTCGTTTTTTAAATTCTTTATTTAAGTTCTTTTCGGGTGTTGACTGTTGACCCTCAAATGCTTTAAAATTTAAAATGATTGATTTCTGGATCACAAATTTTTGTGAAACTTCTTCTTGAATTTATGTTTAATTTTTTTTAATGTTTTTGAAGGTTTTCAAATATTACTAGGCCAAAGTAATATTTAAAGACACTTGAACAATGGATCTTTTAGCAAATTTTGATTTTGGGGCCTCAGAACTATAAAACCTTAGGAAAAAAAATGTAAATTAATTGTTTTTTTTTTGCGAATTTTCGGTCCAGCTTAGCAGTAACAACG
This sequence comes from Culex pipiens pallens, assembly GCF_016801865.2. NCBI lineage: Eukaryota > Metazoa > Arthropoda > Insecta > Diptera > Culicidae > Culex > Culex pipiens. Next base: position 207,638,117 of record NC_068938.1, read on the forward strand.
TATAATGCATTTTGTGGACAATTTCCATACAAAACAAATATAAATATTTTTTGTATGGAGTGTGAACAATCGCTTCTAACACATTAGATATCTTTCATTTCTGATAATACGGTGCACATCAACCAGAGCTTTAAACCCAGATTTTTGATGCTGATTTTTTTTTGTATCTTAAAAACTACGGGTACTATCGAAATATATTTTTTTTCATCCGCTTACGTAGTGTCCACCAAGTAATTGACAACAAAGTTTGACTTATTTTACAATTCCTTTGTTGCAGGATTGTGTCCGTAAGTTTGACAATTTTGGAATAAGAAGACAACAACTTCTCTTGTCGCTGTGCACCCTTTTAATCAAAATCACAGATTTGTTACATTTGAGCCCAAACTATTTTATTTTTTTCAAAAATAGTTAAAAATGAAACTTTAGTTACATGAGGGAAACTATTTGAAATAAAAAAAAATAAAATACATTTATCCTTGTTTTGGGTAAAAATAACATTACATTAAAAACAAGGTAATAATAAGTTAATACGCTTAAATAGCTAAATAATCACTTAACCACGCGCAGTGGGTACCTTTGCCTTCATTAGTAGGGTAAGTGAATTTTCACGATTTCATGGACAGCATGGAATTTTTGAAATTTGGAATATTCCGCGAAATCCCTTGAAATGTGACAATTTTACAAATAAATGCTTTAAATTAACAATATTTACTAAATATTTTAATTGAAAGTATTATATTCATAAAATAATTTAAAGGGAAACAAACAAAAATGGTCAACATTAACTTATGATAATATAATGAATACCTAAGTTGAGTAAATAACAAAACTTGGGAATCATCAAGAATTATTCTGAATTTTCAAAAAAATCAAATAAATATGATCATTTAAATTCACTGAGCAAATAATTTCCATTATGTTCATGGAAAAATTGCCAGAAATATTATCTATGTTTTTTTAATATTTAATTGTATTTATTTAATATTGTTTTCTGATCCATGTTTGAGCCACATACATATAATTTTGAGGATTTTTGTACAGATTATAGGAAAGGCTATTGAATCTTGTTTTATTTTTAATTCAATAGAAAGTAGTGAATCAGAGGAAACTATAAAGCTTTTAATCAAGAATATTTTGTTAAAGATAAAATAAAAAGAACATGCGCATGCACATTTAATAATTATATAATATTTTTTATTTATATTTTTAAAAATAAATTAACTTTTTGTGTAATGCATTTCAGAAATCAGTTCTACAAAATTCACTCCATTTTTTGCATAATTTGTTTTGGTAGAAAATGTCACGTTGAGAACAATCTGAAATAACTAAAAGAAAACAAAAAGAAAAGAAAAGATGTCCTATTACAGTCATCCCACATATTCGGAATACTCCCAAATTCGGAACACTTTTTGTGATAATTTTTCAATAGCATGCCAAATGCATCTTTTCTTTCGACCCTACTATTTTTGAGACCTTTATTTGGACATTCTCTTGCTATTTCAATAGTAAAAGTAGTACTTTTAAAACAAAAAAAATGCATTTCAAGACTATTTCATTCAGAGCAGCAAAAAACTGCCTCTAAATTACTTGTTCCATAATTGTGGGATGTTATTGTGCATCCCACAATTGTGAAGCACCTGAATTGAACTGATATTTTCACACAAAAAAAGTTATTATATCATTCATAAAACATAACAATGCTTGAGTTTCGGTAGTTTCAGTGCGTGAAGCCATTATTTTGTAAAAGTTATGTACTCCTGGAGAGAACCAAAGTTTGTTTGCATCCGTAAGAAAAAAGTGTTCTTCAAAAAATGAAAAAAGTTTTTCTTCAAAAACTTGATATAAAAGTTAAAATTTGCAGTTGTTCGATACAGCATTGGAAAGATCGCTGAAAAAGCTTTTTAAATGAAGGTAAAAGCGAATCATTAAGTTCAATTATTGATTTGCTATGATTTTTTTAACATTGGCCGATCTGTAAACTGTTCCGAATATAAGGGATGACTCTATCTACACAGAAAAAAATAATGTAAATATGGAAGCTGTTATTTTGGAAGGTTGAATATTATCTCTTTTATGATGTGATTTTACCTCAATTTAGACTGAAAAAGAGAAATTACACCAGAAATGTGGTAAAATTACACATTTCCAGAGGTAAAATTACACCTTTTTTCTGACATAAAAGATGTACCCCTTCCCAGATGTAATATTACCATGATTTTTTTTCTGTGTAGTTTTGCGTTAAAATTGGAGATGGAAATGTATAGTTAATTGAAGAATAATATAAAATAATGTATAAAAAGTTCATTCTTTAGATTTAATAAGCAATTTTTCAGGTTATTTAAAAAAAATCACGTTTCGTGAAATTTCGGTAATTTTTTTTTATTTTTTATTATGGTCCCGTGAAAATTGCAATTTTTGAGCGTGAAAAATCACTGAGGCTAGTCATTAGGCACCTTTGTCCCGCCCTAACCTATTTTTATCAAAAAAGTACGAATTTAATCAAAAATTTGCTCTCTTTTCCCAGTTTTCAACTGAAAAAACCGAGAAAAATGTCATTTCATGGTAAATTTCGAATTTACAACAACCCAAAGGGCTCTTTATTTATTTTAAGCATTTCTATTTCAAACAGGGTAGGAATAGTGAAGGATTTTTACGTTTAAAAATCAAATTTAAAAGTGAGCCTGCGACTATTTTTCCATCAAAATTGTTGTGAAAAAAAGTCTTAGACGTATCAAAAAGCCTTTCTCCGCCAACTCACACAGCAGTTGCCCCGACCCCTCTTCGATTTTTGTGAAACTATGCTCTAAAGGGTAATTTTTATAACAATCGTCCAAGGGGTCATTCTTATGCAAAATTAGCTGAACTTTGTGAAAAAAATACTTTCAAAAGGACACGATTAAGTTTTTGGAGTTAAAAATTCGAAAAACTGGTCAAAAATCATTACTTTTTCAAAAAAAAAAAATTATTAAATTTTGATAACTTGTGAAAAATACATGTAAACCCCTTATGTCTATATATCAATTTTGTAGAACATTGATAGACTCTAAAACGTAACCCTGCAAAGTTAGAAAAAACACGTAATTTTAAAATGAAAATTTTTGTTCTAAATGGAAAAATTACCCTCCTGGGTTATTTCAGATTCGAAAAGTAAATAAAATTTTCCATAAAATGACATGTCTCACGATTTTTGACAGTTGAGTAACGTGAAATAGCAGTGATTTTAAAACTATTTTTTTACTTTTTTTTTGATGAAAAATAAAAGCTTTGAGTACGCCATTAAATCGGGCGTCTAATTTTACACAAAAGTCCCTTTGACACCAAATTTCTATCTCTTCACGGTTGCGAGCTACAAATCACTGAAAAACGTGACTTAGTTGAAAACCAGAAAAATGAAAGGGGTCCCCGGGCAGACGGTAATAACAAAATTCATGCCATTTCAATAACAAATACTGTTAAAGTTACAGAAATTGTTATGGAACCTTCTTGAAAAATCCATTTTTGCATAAGGGTATAATAACAGTTTATGTTATCATACCAAAATTTGTTATTGGTCTGATATTAGTTGAAATCCAAAACAACTGTGGAATAACATTTCTTGTTATGGAAGAATAACTCCAAATGATAATGGGATGATCGGATTAGTTGTTAAAATAACAAAAAATAATAACAAAGATTTGTTCGAAGAATAGCTAAAAATGTTATTAGTCTGTTATTACAATAACAATCCAATAACAAAAAAATCATAACGACGAATAACAAACCTTGTTATAAATAACATATTATGTTATTGGCCTAGTATTTTCAAATAACAAAAAATGTTATTCCCAAGTTATTTCCGTCTGCTCAGTTCGTACCGCCCCACCGTCATGAAATATCGAAAAATGAACCTCGGATTCGTGATCAGGGACCAAAATTACCCCTTAGAGCAAAGTTTCACGAAAATCGAAGAGGAATCGGGGCAACTTTTTTCCGATTTCGTGTGAGTTGGTGGAGAATTACCCCTTTCAAAAATACATAATGGGGAAAATTCTTCAAAAAAATAATACATTTATCATTTACGAAAACTCCTCTTTAAAAAGTGATCTAAATGAATAAATTTTCAAAATCCAATTACTGGAATCGATTCTACAGACAATTTTATTTAAAATGGTGACTTTCAACCAGTAAAACTTAAAAATAAATAAATAAATTGTAAACAGAAATGTTTAAAATTTCTGTCTGTGAGATTTTTTTCAGTCTTGAAAATATTTTCAGCGGAAAGCTTTATTTTTAGCGGAAGAACAGTCATCCCACATATTCGGAACGGTTTCCAGATCGGCCAATGTTCAAAAAATCATAGCAATTCGATAATTGAACTTAATGATTTGCTTTTACCTTCATTTGAAAGCTTTTCTTGCGATCTTTCGAATGCTGTATCGAATATCTGCAAATTTTAACTTTTATACGAAGTTTTTGAAGAATTACTTTGACCCTTGAAATCCACAAATTCGGAACACTTTTTACTTACGAATGTAAACAAACTTTGGATCTCTCCAGGAGCACATATTTATTACCAAATAATGGCTTCTCACACTAAAACCAATGAAACTCAAGTTTAGTGATGTTTTTTACATGGTTTGATAGCTTTTTTTGTGAAAATATCAGTTAAATTCAGGTGTTCCACAATAGTGGGAGGCACAATAACATCCCACAATTATGAAACAGGCCATTTGGAGGCAGTGTTTTGCTGCTCTGGACAAAATAGTCTTGGAATGAAGTTTTTTGTTCAAAAAGTACTACTTTTACTAGTGAAATAGCAAGATAATGTCCAAATGAAGGTTATAAAAATAGTAAGGTCGACAGAAAAGCTACTTCTGGCATGTTATTGACAAATTATCATAAAAGTGTTCCGAATTTGTGGGTGTTCCGAATATGTGGGATGACTGTACTTTATCAAATTTTGGCGTAAAATTTTTCGAAAAAATCCCTATAACACCAAATTTGCATCCCTTCACAAATCCTAAGATTTGTGATCAGTGACACAAAAAGAGGAATATCGAAAATGGGTTGGTTAGAGATAGTGAAGAATTACCCAAATGTTAAATAGACTTAACATTAAAATTGTTGGAAATGATCTTTATTACTCGATGACGATATCTCAAAATCTCGTAAAATAAAATTTGATTTAATTTAGGCCGAAAAGTATCGTTGAGGGTTAAAACTTGCAGTTTTACCCAACTCAAGCTTCAAAAACTCTTCCCTGCTGTGTGCAGCGCAACGCCCAAAGACGCAATAGTGTGAACCCCAAGACAACCCAGATTAAAGCAGGAGCAGTTTTGTACCGCGCGGCCGGCAATGAAATAATTGTAATTCGTATTCAAGTGTGTGTGTGTGTGATTGCAAACGTGCGAAGGCGAGATCGCCTCCGTGATTAAGTTTTGGCGCGTTTTTGACCGGGTGTTGGAAGTCGCTCAAGTCAGTTCACAAATCCAGAAAAGAAGGGGGAAGTGAAACCCAAGGAGGAAGTGCAACTGAGTGAGTGAGAAGTGATGGGCCGATGATAGCATCTGACGCAGGCCACGGCGCAAACTTGACAGTTTGGATTTTCCGGTGGTTTGTTCCCGAAGGAAGGTGGAGTGGCTAGGGTCTTTTGAAAGGGCTGCAGCGCGAAGATTAACACGGTGGTGGTTTCATTGGGTAATGAGAATTAAGTGTGGTGTGAAGTGGTGATGACGGAAGGTTGATTGTTCTCACGTGAGGGGGGGCAAGGGCGCTTTTAACCTTTAAACTATGTTAACGTAATGGAATATTTTTTAGTTCTCTGTTCTCGGAATTAAAGTTATGATCATGAAGCTTAGAGTGAACACCCAACTTCAACATTGTTTTCAATCCCAACAATTATCGTGATTAATACACATACCTTCATCACTTTAATGCGATTCCATGGTCTCACACACGCGCCCCCAAAAACTGGGTCACAAATTATGCCCAACCAACCTCCAATCTTCTTTCAAAACCATCTCCTCTCTTGGAGGTCGCTCCCCATTAAGCATCATTTCTCTCTACCAGGCCAATCGAGGCGCACAATTCATCTCCACGCCACTTGGCATGCCCAAAACAGCCGCTCTCTCTCTCTCTTTCGAAAAGTGCCTCCAGCGCAGTGTCCGGTTCCAGTTTTGCGATGCAGCCTTATCCGGTAGTCCGGCTCGATCGCCGATGGTCCAGTTTTGCTGCTGCGTCTCTGTCTCTCTAAAATTGGACTGCTGCCGGAGAAATGGTCGGCCGCGAGGCCATCACCGGGCAGGCAGGCAGCAGCGTTTGGCGCAATTATTCAAAGCCCAATTGGTGATGACAAGAGTCTTTCCACGGCCACGGTCAGGGCGCGCGCGCTTTCGAACTCCTTTTAAATCTTGGATCATCGAGGGATATGCAGGGGTTCTCGAGCTAAGGAGTACCCGTTTGTTTTGTTGTTCCGTTTGTTCTGTTGTTCTGTTGTTCTGTTGTTCTGTTGTTCTGTTGTTCTGTTGTTCTGTTGTTCTGTTGTTCTGTTGTTCTGTTTGTTGTTCTGTTGTTCTGTTGTTCTGTTGTTCTGTTGTTCTGTTGTTCTGTTGTTCTGTTGTTCTGTTGTTCTGTTGTTCTGTTGTTCTGTTGTTCTGTTTGTTGTTCTGTTGTTCCGTTTGCCCTGTTTATTCTGCAGTTTCTTCTGTTACTCTGCTTAAGCACCCCTGCCTAAGTCCAGACTAAACCCTGGAGCTAGCCAAGTCTGCCCTAAACGCGCACATGCGCACACGCTCGCGATGACTTTAATCGATTGCGCGCCGAACCAGTTTCACTTGTTGTTACCTTTTTCCAAGCCCGATGATTTCGCTTGATCCGGGGGCCCTACAAAACCGTGCGCCGCCAAGACCTTGGCTACCTTTTCGGCGGTCAGTGAGAGTGGTCGTCGTCGTTATGCGAGATCTGGTTAGCTGATTTCGGGAACATAACTGTTAATTATGTGAGGCTGTGTGTCTCTTCTTTCCTTTATTTTTATTTTTTGGGGATCACAAATCTCTATCGGTCAGCGATTAGTCTTGTTCGAACCTGGAATTTGGATCACCTCGGAATTCCACCGATCGATTTCTTGGAATTCAAGAAGCGCGCTCAACGCTTCTGCGCAATGAATTCCTCTCTAAGCCACGACCCGGAGCTGCGGCGCGGCCCAAGGTTTGATTGATTTTCGATTGTTATTTATTTAGTGGAAAAATTAATTAACGGCTGTTTGGCGTGGCCTTCGTTGGAACAATTTTCGGTCATCTTCAGGTGTTGTTTCTCAACAAAGTCTCGAGTGAATGCAGCCAAAGCAATTCTCCGATTGAAGCCAGACAAACACCCAAACTTTGGATTTTTTCTGCTAGTGAGTGTGTTCAAAAGTCTTATTAGCGATTTGCAACGGTCATTTTTAAGGGGAGCTCCAAGTCCAAATTTCGGTCTAGAGTCGAAAACCCCCGGGCGATCCCCACACCCCACAACGAGTGTTGGAGTGGATTTTCGAGCGGAAAATTTACTATTTACGAATGTTTCACGGATCTACCGGCTGCTGCAGACGGCCACCCCAATGGGCCGTGTTCAGCGTGCGAGTTTGTTGTACTAGCGATGTGCGTGAGACTGAGACCAATTGCGACGAAATCGTGTTTCGCGGTAGATTTTTTTGGTTTTGTTGGGAGAATGTTTTCGTGGTGATGGTGTGGGTCTTCAAAGACTTTTTTTAAAGCAAATAATTTCATATCTATAGGCTATCACTTGAGAACTTCTTCCAGATTTTGCTCATCAGACTGTCACACAAACTTCAACCAAAACGGCCAATACATTCCAGCATTTTACGATTGCCCTGGTCATCGTGTCGCTCCCAAAGTGTGACAAAATAAGGAGAGCTGAAGGAAAAAGTCCTAACGAAGAACCGCAAGCGAAAAACTTCCAAAAACGTATTTTCGAAAAACACTTAAAATGCCATTCGAGCGCCAAATTTATTCACATGCAGGCCTCATTAAGCGTTAATTTAAAGACAGGTGCTGCTCCTCCTTGGTCGCGCTCAACTTCAGCGCACGAGACGGCATTCGTTTTCGAAACTTTACAAGTCCTACAAAAATCGATGAGGAGTTCATTAGTCTTGGTCCCCGGGTCCTGGTTGGCACGCAAACCAGAGACAACCCTTCTGGGAAGCCAGCATGGTATCAATTCAATTAACACCCACTCTATTTATCGAAACACACAAACTTTCCTCACCCTTCCTCCTTCGCACTGTTTTAGAGGGGGGAGTCCACCACGGTCAGGGTCGTGCCGAAATATTTCTCATTATCACCGATTCTGGTCCCCGCCGTTCTCGAGTTCTTGTAAATATATTTATTTTCTCTCAAGTGACTTAAATTACCCCGTCGAATCAGAGTGTAAATTGTTTCGTTCTTTATTGAAACATTCTGCGACCTTGTTGGGCGTGATATTTTTCGTTTTTTTATCGAATGAGTTGTCGTCTCTTAAGGGTTTTTTTTGGGAGAAGCTGTGATTCATGAAAAAAAAATCAAGGCATGTTACAGTTTCTACAGTTGAGTAACGGAAAACGCCACAGATTTTATGACATTTTAAAAGTATTTCTGGATGAAATATTCCTTTTATTTAATTTTGAGTACGCCAAAAAGCCGATTCACTAAAAAGAGCGGTTTAGACACAAAAAAACGCAGTTCTTCTTTTGAAAGAACCGTTCCAAGGTAGAAAGATGTTTAAACTTGTGTCTTTTTAAAAATTGAAAATTCAATATACAAATGCTTATACAAAAATCACAAAAAAATCTGAAAGCGACAGGAATTCGAGATTTTGGAAAAATATTAAAGCCTCTTGCTCGCTAAACTTTAACATTTCAAACATAAGCAACTAAATAAGAATACATAAAAGAGTTTGCAGAATAATTTCTCCAAATGAAATATCAGCATTTGTTCAATTTTGGCAGAAAAAATCGCAATGTCGTAAAATTTCTAGTATTTTTTTCTCCAAAATCCTAGATTTTACGTCAGGCCCAGATGAGGTCATCAGCGAAAATTGTGGTTTTCACTTTTTTGTTTGATTTGCTCAGGAATCGAATTTAAAAAATCTAAACTCGTCCAATTGAGGGAAATTGTCTTAGCTTTCAGAAGTGTATTATGTAAACTTTTATCATGAGCAATCATTGCAAAAATTGTGCAAAAATTATCAAATTTGCATTATTTTGCAGTTTCCTTGGACAGGTTGCCATTCAATTATTCAAACGATAAGGTTTGAGTAGAAATCTTGACATAGGGACCAATAAGAATTATGGTTTTCAAGAACATCTGCTTGGTTTTTGATTTTTTTAAAATAATTTAAAAAAATCACGTCATTTGTAAAAAAGCCTTTTCACCAAAATTTAAAAAAAGAGCGAAAGAGCCGTTCAAAAGAGCTGCTCTTTTTAATGAGCGAAGGAAAATGAGCGGCTCCTAAAAAAGAGCGGTTTTTCCCCATCATCTCCATTTCACGCAAAACATTTTTAAAAATTAGTATTTTTTCGCATGTTTAAAAATAAAAAGGAGTCCTACCGCCCCTCCGTCACGAGATGTCGCTAAACGGACCTCGGATTCGTGATCAAGCAACTTTTTTCTGAAAAAATAATTTAAAAAATGTTATGTTTTTAATAAATAATGACATTTGAATCCAGCCAAAAAAACAGCTCTTTTTCAAGTTATAGTTTTTGCGAAAAAAAGCGTTCGACTAAAGTTTCTGTTACATTCAAAATATATAAAAATCAACCCAAATATTCATTAATGAAAAACATTGCACAAACTTTTAACCTTGTACTACCAAAAAAATTGTCATTTAGATCAGCTTATGCCCTACGGAAAACTTTTCTTCTCTTGTTTTGTGTTTTTCTTGTTTCATTTTTAGTATTTTAATTACATTTATCTTGTTTAGTTTAAGTTTGTTTTTGATAGTTTAAAAAATGCGTAGAGGCGAAACAATACACAAATTACTTTATACTTTTTTTACTTAAAATATAGAATTTTTTGTAAAAAACACAGCCACAATTGACCCCAGAAAAAAATACATTTTTAAAAACATTTGCAAAGTCACATTAAACAAGTAAAACATTCAACCCAAAATTTTTCGTAAATTGTTGATGCTTTTTAACATTAAAAATTGCTTGAAAATGATTTTTTGGCGATTTTTAGATCGAAGGCTTTCTAAAGGCAAGGTTGGGTTGTAGAAGGTTAATTATTTTTTCCAAAATGAGATTTAATTTAATCATATTTTGTCACCTTTTTTTAGGTTGGTTATCAAAAGTGGCTTAAATTATAAGGTTAAAAAATCAAAAATTACTTTTACTGTGAAAAAGCATTATCTCGTAAAAAATTGATGTCCTCGATTCCTCATTTCAATTTAAAAAAATATTTTACTTAACATAAGATACCATCCAATAGTTAGTATTTTTTACCAAGTTGGACATGTATTGCACAGTTAGAAAAAAGACGTTTTAACTCAAAAAAAAAATCATTTTTCATTCATTTTCATTCATCAATTTTTTTTGAGTATTTAAAAAAAAAATTTTATTACATTCGAAATGTATGGAAAAATCCCGATCATTTGATACCTATATTGCAGATATGGAAATTTTTAGTATGTTTTCGAAAAAACGTAGTTTTGTGAAAATATTGAGTATTTTTCAAAAACTTTTTTCGAAAAAATACTCAAAATTTCCGCTTTTACAATTTGGTTATCAAACGATCAGGAATTTGCATAAATTTCGAATGTTACAATATTTTTTGAAAATACTAAAAATTTTGACAAAAAAACTTTTTTTCATACATTTTGAATGTTAAATATTTTTTTAAACATTCAAAATTTTCACAAATCAACGAATTTTTGGAAAAAAATACCAAACATTTTTAGTTATACAATAAAATAGTAATAATTTTTTTTTTGAAAATACTCAAAATTTTCACAAAACTATGTAATTTTCAAAAACTACTCAAAATTTCAGTTTTCACAATGTGGGTATCAAACGATCGGAATTTTTCATATATTTCGAATGTAATAACACCATTTTTTGAAAATACTCAAGATTTTCAGAAAACTACGTTTTGCCTTCCTCACTGAGGTAAGGCTATAATCCTGCTCGAAAAATGAACTTTTGAAAAACAGCTCGTAGACCTATATTCATGTATACCTATCGACTCAGAATCGAAAACTGAACAAATGTCTGTGTGTGTGTGTGTATGTGTGTGCGTATTCCCCTTGGTGCTCAAAATTCTTGCCAAGTTTTCTCGGCACTGGCTGATCCGATTTGAGTCAAATAAGTTGCATTCGATCCGGTTTGGTGCCCCATACTGCACTATTGAATTGTTTGAAGATCCGATAAGTAGTTCAAAAGTTACGTATAAAAAAGTGACAGAGTTGCGAATCGGATCTCACTTAAATGCATGTAAACTATGTCCAGACCCATCACCCGACCCATCGTTGGATAGGTTATCAAAATACCTTTCCAATGAGTCCAAAACATTGAAGATCTGGCAACCCTGTCTCAAGTTATGACCACTTAAGTGATATTTATGTACTTTTTTGATGCCGGATCTCACTTAAATGTATGTAAACTATGTCCGGATCCATCATTCAACCCATTGTTAGATAGGTAATCAAAAGATCTTTCCAATGAGTCCAAAACATTGAAGATCTGGCAACCCTGTCTCGAGTTATGACCACTTAAGTGATATTTATGTACTTTTTTGATGCCGGATCTCACTTAAATGTATGTAAACTATGTCCGGATCCATTATCCAACCCATCGTTGGATAGGTCATCAAAAGACCTTTCTAATGAGTCCAAAACATTGAAGATCTGGCAACCCTGTCTCAAGTTATGGCCACTTAAGTGATATTTATGTACTTTTTTGATGCCGGATCTCACTTAAATGTATGTAAACTATGTCCGGATCCATTATCCAACCCATCGTTGGATAGGTCATCAAAAGACCTTTCTAATGAGTCTAATACATTGAAGATCTGGCAACCCTGTCTCGAGTTATGACCACTTAAGTGATATTTATGTACTTTTTTGATGCCGGATCTCACTTAAATGTATGTAAACTATGTCCGGATCCATTATTCAACCCATCGTTGGATAGGTCATCAAAAGACCTTTCCAATGAGTCCAAAACATTGAAGATCTGGCAACCCTGTCTCAAGTTATGACCACTTAAGTGATATTTATGTACTTTTTTGATGCCGGATCTCACTTAAATGTATGTAAACTATGTCCGGATCCATTATCCAACCCATCGTTGGATAGGTCATCAAAAGACCTTTCTAATGAGTCCAAAACATTGAAGATCTGGCAACCCTGTCGCGAGTTATGACCACTTAAGTGATATTTATGTACTTTTTTGATGCCGGATCTCACTTAAATGTATGTAAACTATGTCCGGATCCATTATTCAACCCATCGTTGGATAGGTCATCAAAAGACCTTTCTAATGAGTCTAATACATTGAAGATCTGGCAACCCTGTCTCAAGTTATGACCACTTAAGTGATATTTATGTACTTTTTTGAAGCCGGATCTCACTTAAATGTATGTAAACTATGTCCGGATCCATTATCCAACCCATCGTTGGATAGGTCATCAAAAGACCTTTCTAATGAGTCTAATACATTGAAGATCTGGCAACCCTGTCTCGAGTTATGACCACTTAAGTGATATTTATGTACTTTTTTGATGCCGGATCTCACTTAAATGTATGTAAACTATGTCCGGATCCATTATCCAACCAATCGTTGGATAGGTCATCAAAAGACTTTTCTAATGAGTCTAATACATTGAAGATCTGGCAACCCTGTCTCAAGTTATGGCCACTTAAGTGATATTTATGTACTTTTTTGATGCCGGATCTCACTTAAATGTATGTAAACTATGTCCGGATCCATTATCCAACCCATCGTTGGATAGGTCATGAAAAGACCTTTCTAATGAGTTCAATACATTGAAGATCTGGCAACCCTGCCTCAAGTTATGACCACTTAAGTGATATTTATGTACTTTTTTGATGCCGGATCTCACTTAAATGTATGTAAACTATGTCCGGATCCATTATCCAACCCATCGTTGGATAGGTCATCAAAAGACCTTTCTAATGAGTCTAATACATTGAAGATCTGGCAACCCTGTCTCAAGTTATGACCACTTAAGTGATATTTATGTACTTTTTTGATGCCGGATCTCACTTAAATGTATGTAAACTATGTCCGGATCCATTATTCAACCCATCGTTGGTTAGGTAATCGAAAGACCTTTCCAATGAGTCCAAAACATTGAAGATCTGGCAACCCTGTCTCGAGTTATGAGCACTTAAGTGATATTTATGTACTTTTTTGAAGCCGGATCTCACTTAAATGTATGTAAACTATGTCCGGATCCATTATCCAACCAATCGTTGGATAGGTCATCAAAAGACCTTTCCAATGAGTTCAAAACATTGAAGATCTGACAACGCTCAGTCTCAAGTTATTACCGCTTAAGTGACATTTGTGTATTTCTTTATTGAGATACAAGCCTTACCTGACAAACTTCGTTCTGCCTTTTTTCGTTTGTTGACGTTTTAGACTTTTTTGCTTATTCAGCCTCCTGTGATCAAAACTTGATTTTAACCTTTCCCATACAATCTGCAAATTTTCCGGAATTGGTTCCAGAGTGGCCAAATTTGTAACTTTTTGGCGTAAGAACCTTCCTTGGACTCACGAACTTATCATACGAACCCAACGCAACAACAATCAACTCTTTCGGACGTTCCGTGTTGAATTGATTCGCGTTCGAACAAAACCGTGGAAATTTTGTATATATAATATGTATAGAAGATAGATAGAATTTGTATCCAAACCCATCATATCACTCTTTGATATCACCAAATGTTGGTAAAAAGTGAGGAAGGCAACAACCACATAGGTGGATTAAGTTAGTTTTTCAAAAAAATACTAAAAATTTCCGCATTTACAATAAGGGTATCAAAAGATTAAGAATTTGCATAAATTTCGAATGGTTTTTGAAAATATTCAAAATTTTCACAAAACTACGTATTTTTGCAAAAAAAAAAACGCAAAATTTCCGTTTTTGCAATATGGGTATCAAACGATCGGAACTTTTCATACATTTCGAATGATATAACAACATTTTTATATTGTAAAAACGGAATTTTTTAGTATTTTTAACATTAGCATTAGCATTTTAGGACGCCCTATCCACGGATGGCTCCACAACGCTTATCCCTCTGTTTGGTCTGGTTGTGTTAGACCCTCATCCGGAACAATAATCCAACACGGGAGATACCATGTCTTCATCTTTTGATGAGTGTGTAATACAGCCCAGGGCATAAGGGGGTCCTTGCCGGGTCTAAGCTATCCTTTGGGGAGCGGAAGGAATGTTAGTAAACACCTATCTAAAGTGCGCAAGGATCCCTGCGTCACCTTAGTGGTATAGATGTTTGTAGGGAGGTTTTGGACTCAATGTTAGTAGAAAGGTAGGACCCTAGGATATACCTCGAAAGGTATTGCGGGTTGATACAAAGTGGTTTAAATTCTGAGATATTAAACTCATACAGCCGGCTGTATTGAGTAATGTGGATGATTTAGGCATTTCTGATTTATATGTTTATAATAATAGATTATTATACTCAGTCAGCCCGCTGTACTGGGGAAAATTAAGATTTAGGTATTTACGATTTCATTATTATGTAGGTTTTAGACTCATACAGCCGGCTGTATCGAGTAAATATTAAGAGTAAATTTTGGTGTTGAATTAATATCGATTCATTCTTAGACAGCCGGCTGTGGAAAGACTGAATCGCAGGGAAAATAAACTGTGTATTTATTATTTTTAGTAATATTCACGTATTTGTATATTTCTTAAATATCTCTTAACCGAAAATTTATTCGAGTACAGGCAAAAAACAAACAAACAAAACGGAGTAAACCAACGACGACAACGGTAACGGAAATCTTTTGCAGCAACCGCGACGTGAATTGAACTAAAACATAAATTATAAAAATGCAAAAGACGCGGCGTAGTTCTTTTTCGAAATACTAAAACTTTTTGCTCGGAACAAACTCACCGGGATCCTGTGAATAAGGCATCACTGCACTTATCTAGTTCCGCCACCGACCACCGCGAGCTTAGTGGGGTGGAAGACTGACACCAAACACTCAGCTCCGACGAGCTGTCACCCCTCGCCGCACTGTCAGCTCATCTGACTTTTTTTAACCGCACTCAATCCTTCAAACACCCGCGGTCATCAAAAACAGAGGCTGAATGAGACCCTTGCTATGGAAAAGGCACTTTTTCACAAACCCCTCAAAACTTCACTTTTCATTTTTCACGATGCACACAGTTTAAATCTTCACTCGAATTCGAAAATTTGGGAGAATGAAACGGTTGCTGTCATATCCCCTGGCGCGATGTCAAAAACTCAACTAGATATTGTGGATTTAGCTCGTAGCTGGATTTTCTGGCATCTTCTCACGGTCATTGGAAACGGTCGTGGATAGACCTAGGGGTTCCCAGTTGGAGTGAAAAAATTCAATTTATAGAAAAGTTATGGATTAAAATTTTGCTTTTTTATCACTTCTCCGACATCAGGAATAATTGTTTGAACATGCTCGCAATTTTTTATTCGGTCGGAAAAATATTATTTTTCTTGAAAAAACTTTCATTTTTAATCACATGATCACCCCCAATTCTGGCTCGATGCCGCCATCATGCGACCGCGTGCTCCGTTTGTTTGTCAACAAAACTGCAGCTGGATGGTGAGACGAAGTGAGGGGGGAAGAGATTTTGACATTTTTATGCCCGCATCTGGCCCGCCGCCTATTACGTCGGTCACTGAGTCGCCGGTCGTTTCCAGTGACCGAGTCCAGCTAGGAACTGATCGTACAATAAGTTTCGTCTCCCGTCAGTCGATCAAGAATAATAAAAATAAGACAATTGACCGCGTTCCACTGAATTCCACAAATTGAGGTCAAAATCCACCTTATCGACGTTGTAACCACTCTTAACCAACACTTCCACCAAAAAGAATTCACTTCTATCGCGAAAAACTGGCAGAAAAACGATTAAATTTGGAGCACTACACGACCGCACTTTTAACTGTCAATACAGGGTGACCACCTCAAAACGGAATTTTTGAGTATTTTTTCAAAAATTCGTAGTTTTGTGAAAATTTTTAG
Source organism: Culex pipiens pallens (assembly GCF_016801865.2). Taxonomy (NCBI): domain Eukaryota; kingdom Metazoa; phylum Arthropoda; class Insecta; order Diptera; family Culicidae; genus Culex; species Culex pipiens. The sequence continues at coordinate 207,654,345 of NC_068938.1, forward strand.
TTTTTTCAAAAAATGTTTTTATTACACTCAAAATGTATGAAAAAATCCCGATCATTTGAAATTTTTAGTATTTTTTCGAAAAAACGTAGTTTTGTGAAAATATTGAGTATTTTTCAAAAACGTTGCCATAACATTCGAAATGTATGAAAGAATCCCGATCGTTTGATACCCATATTGTGAAAATTGAAATTTTCAGTATTTTTTCGAAAAGACGTAGTTTTGTGAAAAATTTGAGTATTTTCAAAAAATGCTGTTATAACATTCAAAATTTATGATAAAATCTTGATCATTTGATAACAGAAATTTTGAGTATTTTTTTTTCGAAAATACGTACGTTTTGTGAAAATTTTGAGTGCTTTCAAAACTGGTAAAAATCTCACGAATTTAGCTTGACATGAGTGTTTTTGGTTTAAATAACATACCACTCAATAAAAAGCATGAAGACCTGCAATTTAGGAATCATCAGGGGTTTCTAGATGTTTTTTTTTCTATTGGACGAAATTTAATAATGTTCAAAACAAAGTTTTACTAACGTTAAATCAAAATTTGTTTTGTCATTTAACTAGCTTTAAACAAAATCAGACAGATATTATTAAATCCTTAAACTGTGTATAACTGAATCTGTTCTCCTCAAGTAGACATCCCAAAAACGCAACAACTGTCGCTGCCGTGTTCTTCCGAGCTCAACCCCAAGCTTCAAACTTTCACAGTTTGCAACAAGTTGAGGTTAGCTACTCACGAGCACTCGACAACCCCCACACCCTCCCCTAGTCAAACCGATAACATCAGCAGAATCAACATGCTTTCTACTTTTCGGCAGCAGCGTTCCCCGCCGAAAAAATGCTCCACTCTCGAGAGTTCAAAAACATTCCTTCCCTCTGTCCGAGCTCGACCGTACTGTCAGTAAGGAGCTCCAGAAAAATTTTCGTTCGATGATTGATGATAGGATTTATTTGGACACGCTCGATTATTATTGTATCTGGTTGCGCTCTTGTTTTTTTTTTTTTTGGCCACAGCCAATTCCCAAGACCTTTGGCAGCATCTCAAAATAGAGATGTTTGAAAGTCCCCACCACGCCACTTCCGTCCAGGTGCGGCGTTGAATATCTCTGGCCGAGGGGGAAGAAGTTAATCAGCTTGTCTAGGCGAGGAGATTTGTCGGTGTGTGTTTTCTGCTGCTAGTCGAGGCGATGATTCCCATAACGCCTCAGTGTCAGCCTCCGGGAGAAGCGACGAACCTGGCCAGCAGTAAGTGAAAATATGTGGTGTGGGCCTGCTCTCCAGAGTGAGTGGCGGCGGCGGCGGCTCTTGTCCACTCGTATGATTTGTAATTAATCTTGATTTATGGTCTTTTGGTTGGGGCTTTGCACTTTTTTTTTGCTTCTTTCGATTTTTGAGGTGGAAGTTGGGAGGAAGAGTTGGGTTCTTTGAAGGACTTGGATATTAATAGAATTTGTTGAAGAAACCTGCAATTTTATTTCATTTATTCAATGACTAAAGCTTCAATCTTTCTACGATGCCCCCAAATGATGGACGTTGCTCGGGTGTAATTTGCCAGCACTCCTTCATTACAGAAAGGACATTCCAAGGACATTGAGTTGGCTCCTTCAATCGATTGCCTTCCTTCAAGTGCTGCAACAAATGCTCCCACGCTGATATGTGTTGGTACGGTTGAGCACCAAGAGTCATGATCTCCCAAAGAAGTACACCAAACGACCAGACATCCGTTCGCGAATCAAAGAAAAAGTTCTCCAGCGATTCCGGTGCCATCCAACGAATCGGAACCTTCCCGGCTGTCATCTTCCGGTAGTACTCATGATCCTGGACATCCCGAGCAAGTCCAAAATCGGCAATCTTCATGACGTAACCTTCGCTGACCAGAATGTTCCGTGCGGCCAAGTCTCGATGAATGCACTTGATTGATGATAAATACTCCATGCCAGTAGCAATTTGTAATGCAAATGTTACCAACCGTTGCACAGAAATAGCTTGCTTATCAAGCTTGTCAAAACTTCCCTCAAATCGAAAACCGCGAAGAAAGTTCTTCAAGTTGCCATGAGTTGCGTACTCGATGATGACGTACAGAGGACCCTCGTTGCTGCAGCATCCAACCAAACTAATAACGTTTGGATGCTTTCCAATCATCTTCATGATCTCCAGCTCGCACACCAAATCCTTCACCTCTTCATCGGTGTGATTTTCGCGCAACATTTTCACAGCAACCGGTATACTGTTTGCTCCCTCCGCAAATCCGGAAGCTTTTCCCTGCACAACTCTACCGAAAGCTCCCTCTCCAAGCAGCTTTCCCAAGACGATTCTTTGTCGCTGTAGTTCCCACCTCAAATCAACGGGGAATTCATACTCCAAATCTGGAACCGAATCGTACGCGTCATTTTGAACCATAACCGTCCGATGCTTCTCAATTTTCACAACCGGCATTTGGAAGCTCTCGGAACTGCCTTGAGCTGCATTCCTCGAAACGGTCACCACCTTTATCAACCGTTCATAGTACGTCTTCTTGAGCTGCGTTTGGCGATAGAAGTAGATGACGAACCCCACCAGTAATGCTAGTATCAACAGCATTACCGGTACGAGAATAGCGTACAGAGGGACTTCCGATGACTCATTGACCACTTGCAGAAACACACTTCTGTTGGCAACCTCAATGTACAGTTCTTTTTCGTAATAAAATGCTTTGCAAATGTACCAACCAGCATCGCTGAAAGACACGTTTTCAAATTTCAAAATATTCTGCGAAGACTTGAGCTCTAATCTATCTCCATCTGATTTGAAATATTGATAATCAATACTAGGATTTCTAGCCATGTCTGTAAAACGTAGTGAACAAACAAAAGTAACGAAAGAACCAACTGTTGCAGTTCTGTTCGTCAGAATTGTCTCATCAACTTCCACCTATACCTCCAGATTAACTGTACTGTTCGCACACCCAGCATCGTTACATGCACTACACGTGTATTCACCATTATCAAGAAAGATCAACAAATCGATCGTTAGCAAGTTATCAGTCAGGTTGAATCTGTAGTGACTAAGATCCATCTTTTCTCCGTTCTTGAACCACGTGTAATCGGTCGGATTTCCACCCACTTCACAGGGCAAAACTGCATGCTGTCTGTCGCGATCCAGCGTAACTATCACAGTTCGTTCCGCCTTGGTGACGTATGGTTTCTGCTCAAGTATAACTTTGCCCTTACTCGCTGCATTGGCCAAAACTATTGTCCAAATCAGTAGTGCCAGCTGGTGATTCATTTTTCTAAAAACAAGCAACAATAGTCGATCACAAGAGTTTATGAACAACTTAGAGAACTTTTGAAGCTACCTCGATGGAAGTTACAGAAGAACTGAATGTAGTCACAACTTATGTTATAAAATAACTGCACAATGTTTTACTCTTGTTCGCTTGAAGATTGTCGCTAGCGAAAGTTAGATACATCAATTGAAACGATACATCGTCGTCCCTTTCAATATTTTTTCCAAGAAACTGGGAACATTAACTTAAATTTTTAGAATGATTTTTAAACATAAATTGATTGTTCAAAATCAAAACATGTTTACTAGCTGGGACATCATACACCCAAACGAGAGGATAGTCCTCACGAAAAGAAACGTGAGGAAAGTGCTATTTTGCGAGAGTATAGTCCTCTCGCGTGTTCATTTGTTCATTGGAACAGTTCATCCTATTGAATGGCTTATATGGACAAATGACCGCCACTTAGACACCGAACCATGGTGGCCCATATGGCAAAGGCACGGTTCAATATGCCGAAAGTCTTGGGTTCGAGTCTCGGTACCGGAACTTTTTTTTTATAGATTAACTTTTTTTGAAGATGAACCCATGAGTAAAGTACTCTCGGTAATTTCGGGATTTATCCTCTCAGTCCGCACACAGTACCATTTTACTACCGAATCGTGCTCTTTATCCTCTCGTATGTCGATGTCCAGTTCTGGGTGTACCCTTTTGGACCTGAGGGACCCTGACAACGCCCCTGCCGGTTGGTGTTGGAGCCACGGCTGACAGGGGTGGGCCCAGGGCCTCTTTTCTCGCGATGGCTAAATCATCAAACAAGAGCTCGTAGTTCAAGGTCGGCTAAATTTCTCGTAATCAAAGCAACAAGACACAAAATCACTCTTTAAATTATTTTTTATTCACTTACTGTGTGTGTGTGTGTGTTTGTGGGGGGAGGGGACTCCCTGGTCTGGCGTTTACTGCTGGGCAATCCTCTACGAAATCGTTTTTTTTTAATTTTAATTTTTGTATTTTTTAATCAGGCTAAATTTTTTTTGGTACCTTTGGTATGCCCAAAGAAGCCATTTTGCATCATTGATTTGTCCATATACTTTTCCATATAAATTTGATAGCTGTCCATACAAAAATGATTTATGAAAATTCAAAAATCTTTAACCTTTGAAGGAATTTTTTGAATGATTTCGTGGCTTCGGCAAAGTTGTAGGTATGGATAAGGACTACAGTAAAAAAATAATACACGGTTATTTTTTTTCAATTATTTTTAATTTCACTTTTTGTCACAAAAAATTGATTTGAAAAAAACACTATTTTTATTTATTTTTTCTGATATGTTTTAGAGGACCTCAAATGCCAACTCTTCAGAAATTTCCAGAACGGGCAAAAAATCTTTAACCGAGTTATGAATTTTTGAATCAATACTGATTTCTTTCAAAAATCGAAATGTTGGTCACACAAATTTTTCAACTTCATTTTTCGATGTAAAATCAAATTTGCAATCAAAATTACTTTGGTGAAATTTTGATAAATTGAACCGTTTTCAAGTTATAGCAATTTTAAGGTAACTTTTTTTGAAATAGTCGCAGTTTTTCATTTTTTTTAAATTGGTGCCCATGTTTTCTCACTTTTGAAAAAAAAAAAATTTTGAAAAGCTGAGATAATTTTTTATATTTTGCTTTTTTGAACTTTGTTGATACGACCTATAGTTGCTGAGATATTGCCATGCAAAGGTTTAAAAAGCAGGAAAATTTATGTTTTCTTAGTCTCACCCAAACAATCCACCATTTTCTAGTGTCGATATCTCAGCAGCTGATAGTCCAATTTTGAATGTTAATAGATTAAACATTCGTGCAATTTTCCGATCTCTCCTAATTTTTTTTAAGTGGGCAAACATGTGCACTATTTTTAAAAAAAACTTAAAATTGATAAAATTAAAAAGCGGTGCACTTTAACACAATTTCACTACAGTACTTTTTGATTGCAAATTTGATTTTACATCGAAAAATGAAGTTGAACATTTTTGCGACGAATATTTCGATTTTTTGAAAAAATCAGTATGGATTAAAAAAATCATAACTCGGTCAAAGATTTTTTGCCCGTTCTTGATATTTCTGAAAAAATGGCAATTTATGTCCCCTCAAACAAATCAAAAAATTAATAACATTTTTTTAGTTTTTTTTTTGCAAATCATGCTTAAGGGGTTACATGCATGTAGAAAATCACAAAATTTCATTTTACAGAAAATTTATTAAATCAACCTAAAAGATGATTTTCAATCACTCCTGAAAGTTTCATGAAGATATTTCATGATTTAACTGAGTTAGAGACGATTTAAGCTCAGAATTTTGCCATGCGCAAAGCGAGCTGTCAAACTTTGAGAGCGTTTTTCTCTGAACTCCGAGTTGATTTACGGGTGCCACGGTATCTCGAGATGGAATAGACCAAATTGGCTGAAATTTTGGGTGAAGACTCCCAAGACATGTCCCGTGTGCAGGACGAAGTCCGATTTTAACATTTTGAATTTTCAAAAATCACAAAAATCAAAAACTGGCGATTTTTTTTTTAAAAAAAAAAAGATAAATATGTTTATATTTTTTTAATAATCTTTTTGAAAATCGGTCTTCGTCATGCACACGGGACCGTTTTAAAGAGTCTTCGCCAAAATTTTGAGCCGATTTGGTCGAAACAATATTGAGATATCGTGGCACCCGTTTTTTGAAACTGCTAGCTTCAAATAGCTATATCTCGGCAATGATACAACCAAATGTCTTCAAATTTGTTTTGTTTATAGATGGAAATGTATTTTTGAATGCCCTGAAAACAGATTTTGAAAAAAGTTTAAGTGTGTGCTCAAACCAACCTCTGACATTTTTGCCGATTTACATATATATATAACCCCTTAAGTGACAAAAAGTGTAATTAAAAATCACCAAAACTTATTTTTGCCGTGTATATTTTTGTTCAGTGTAGTCTTTATCCATACCTAAAAATTTGCCGAAAACACCAAATCGATCAAAAAAATCAGAAACAGATTTTTGAATTTTCATAGATCAGCTGCCAAATTTGTATGGAAAATTATACGGACAAACGAATGATGCAAAATGGTGCACCATAAAAATTTCAGCTGGATTAAAACATAAAAAAAAATAAAATAAAAAAAATACCGATTTCGAAGAGAATTGCTCATAGGGATTTCTGATTGATTCCAATATAAATTTTTTCCATATATTTAAAATAAAACGTTTTCTAAGTCACGGATAGTTACACAGAACCCCTTAAGCTACCTTTCCACGAAAACGTTTTTAGGTACATTGATTTGCAATGATAATCAACTTCCACCATTTTGGCGTGGGACATAAAAATGTTAGAGAGTTGATTCAGGTTGAAAAATATTTTAATGAATTTTTTATTTTTTTTATTAAAATCTTTTAATTTTTTATACAGTCTTGATTTGGTCCTTTTCGGTACTGAAATTTAGAGATTTGTTCAACAATAATATGCAACGATATCAAAATAGTTTGCCTAAGGTTCAGTATTCTCAGATTTTGGTTGAAAAATAGTACATATTAAGATTATATGTATATTTAATATGTTTCATGAGTATTTCAAAATTAGTTACTTATTTATTAATATTTTTGTAACAGTTTTCAAATATTTTACATAGTTAAACGTTGATTATTTGTTGGAAGAGTTTTACTGTTAGTCATTTTTTGTTATTTGATTTCTAAAAAACAGAGATTGATATTTTTAATTTTTTAATGGACATCATAACTTTTTTTCCCTGAAATTTACTGATTTACTTCAAATCTCTTAGACATTCACTATTTGAGTAAAAATAACTGTAAAAATAATTTGATCAAATCTGAACTATAGGCAATAGGAAATAGTCAAGAATCAATTGATTGTTTTTTGTTTATATTTCTGATTACACAGCCAAAATTGTGGGTTTAAGAGGATTAACAGTTTGTCATTTGGTGATCATAGTGAAACTATACAATTAGAGCTATCCAGTCACAATAAAAATGCTTAAAAGTCATAATGGCATCTGATAAATCTCTCGAAAAAATATAAAAATATTAAGCTGTGCATGCCAAATAAAAACAGTCAAAACTATAAAAAGTTTTGTGAATCAGTCTACATTAAAACAAACACTAAACAGTGAAAAAATATAATTTATGTTGAATTTTACATAACCCCGAATCCGACTCCGACTCCGGGTTATCAGAAATTTTCGGCTCCGACTCCGACTCCAACTCCAGCTGTTCAAGTTTTGACGACTCAGGTCCCCAAAAAAATCCGACTCCACCGATTTCGGCTCCGACTGCGACTCCACAGCCCTGTTTTAAACCAAATCATCATGTCTCTGAGATGTAGGTTGCAATAAAAATAAATCTGTTTATTGTATGTACAATTGAAACTGCAGCATGAGTGAGTTATGTTAAGTTAGCAAATTGTAGTTATTGCTGATAAAAATATTTTCAATGTTAAAACATGATAAGAATTCTAACTTCATTTTTCCCCATAAATAATAACTCGAAAGGGCGAAGTGATATTGAAATAAGTTTATAGGCAGTTCTGCTATCTAAAGTATTGTTTTTCTGGCCTTTCAAATTTCAATTCTGATTCATGCGTTCAAGGCATCCGAGCACAACTTCATGTGTTGTAAAATTTCTCCAAACGATGGGCGTTGCGTCGGTGTCACCTGCCAGCACCCCCTCATAACATCATAAACATCATCCGGACACTGAGCTGGCTTCTCCAGTCGATTCCCTTGCTTCAAGTACTGCAATTGATACTCCCAACTTGTGACGTTCAAGTACGGCTGACGACCGAGCGTCATGATCTCCCACAGAAGCACACCAAACGACCAGACATCCGTACGCGAGTCGAAGAAAAAGTGCTCCAACGATTCCGGTGCCATCCACCGGATTGGAACCTTCCCGGCGGTCATTTTCCGGTAATACTCATGATCCTGGACATCCCGAGCAAGTCCAAAGTCGGCAATCTTCATGACGTAACCTTCGGCGACCAGTATGTTACGTGCGGCCAAGTCTCGATGGATGCACTTGATCAATGCAAGGTACTCCATTCCAGAGGCGATTTGGGTTGCAAAGGTGATCAACCTGTGCATAGAAATTGCTTTCTTATCGCGCTGCTCACAGCTTTCTTCGAATCGATGATCGTGTAGAAAATTCTTCAAGTTGCCATGAGCTGCGTACTCCATGATGACGTACAGAGGACCCTCGTTGCTGCAGCATCCAAGCAAACTGATAACGTTTGGATGCCTTCCAATCATCTTCATGATCTCCAGTTCACTCACCAGATCCTTCACATCGTCATCGGAATGGTTGTCCTTCAACATCTTAACTGCTACTGGGACGATGTTTTCTCCTTCAAGTCCTATTGTTTCTGCCAGCATAATTTTCCCAAAAGCTCCTTCTCCAAGTTTCTGCCCCAAGATTACTCTATCACGCTTGATTTCCCATGTTAAATCTACTGGATATTCGTACTCTAAAAACAAAGCTGAATCATAACAGCTACTTTGGACCATCCTAATTCGCTGCTTTTGAATGCTTACTTTAGGCATATGAACACATTCTGTACAGTCTTGATTTTTGGTAACTATAACTACCTTTACCCATCGTTCATAGTATTTCTTCTTTAGCTTGGTTTGTCGGTATAAAATTAGTATCAAAATTGCTATTGCTATTGCTACTAGGAATACGGTGGTAACCACAATAGCTGTAATCGGTAGCATTGGCTTTACGTGGAGAAAAGCGCTTTTGTGTGCCAGCACTGTGTATGTTTCATTGTAAATTTCGTAAACGTAGATGCATGAGTACCATCCTTCATCATTATGCGTCACATTTGTTAGTGTTTTATCTAAGATGAGAACATCGGGTATACTTGAGAAAACTGTCGTATTCGTTACTTTTGTCTTATAAAACTTTATTTCTTTAATAGCTGTCGGATAATTTTTTGGGTAATATTTCAATTCACAGCGAAAATAAACAGTTGAATGTGCGCTCACTGATTGATCCTGCATAGTGCTTTCTTCAATTTCAAGAAGAACTCTCAGAAAGAAGTTGTCATTTTTACATTCCAATATATTGCAGGCTCTAACTGTGTAGCTACCAATATTGGACAAACTCAATGGTGTGAAAAATATTGTATTATTATTCAAACTTACTCCTTTGGTTTTTCCTGTTATCAAAACGTCATCTTTAACCCATGTGTAATTTATTGGCTTAGGGTTAAGTTCTATTAACATGGTTACATTCCACAGCTGATTATCTCGGTTGAGAACAACCTCTGACGTTGCTTCAGGCAAATTTACGTAAGCTGTATCATAATCTGAATCGTCATAATAATCACTATCTTCAACAGATGTACCAACAGCAATTTCTTGTAAACTCGTTTGCTCGACTATTACGATATTTATTACTATCACTCTCAAAAATATATCTAATGGTTCCATTGCAAGAAAAACTTATATTTAATTACAGTAAATCAAGCTTAGTTAAAACACTACAAACTGATTCTACTGAATGTGTAGAAACTACTGAAGGGGTCAACTTACTTTGGAGTTCACTCGTTCAAAGTCATCAACCATGATTGTTTTCAGATTAAATTTACCTAATGATTGAGAAATGTATTTTCTTGCAATCATTGTAATACACATGCGTAGCACTCTTTCCTTGAAATGAAACGTTATAAAAAAATAACTCTATTTCTGTTTTTTTGGCTGAAAAAGTGCGAACTTGGTTGGCATGATAACAAATTGATTGTTATGAAATTTTGGTACAATGGTGAAATCTCGAAAAATATGTTTGTCAAATATCAAATTTAACTGTCTAAACAATCAACCACCAAATGATCAAAATGATCAAAATGATCAAAATGATCAAAATGATCAAAATGATCAAAATGATCAAAATGATCAAAATGATCAAAATGATCAAAATGATCAAAATGATCAAAATGATCAAAATGATCAAAATGATCAAAATGATCAAAATGATCAAACTGACCAAAATTATTATTTTTTGAAAAATACAGAATCTTCATTCAAATCAATTGTTTTGTCAACATTCCATCAACGGACTTACGCAAAGCCCTCTCCCAAAAGCCCGTTGTAAGCCCAAAAGCAACAACACTTTGATTAAAACCCGATAATCCGCTTGTAACGACAGTTTGGACAGTGAGCGGTAGGGAAGAAGAAGAAGAAAAACAGATAAATAACATCGCACGGCTGACGGGGCGCGAACCTCCGAGCTTCTGGTCGCGGACGACGACGACGGCGGACTTCCTCCTTATCAGCGGCGGCTCGGCGAGACTAATTTACAATCCTGGCACATTCTATTTCAATTTCAAACGTGGAAGGCCGGCGGCCGGTCATCATCATCAGCGGGCGGCGGCGTGAGGCGACCCGCATCCCGAGCCCATATTTTATTCTAATTAAAGAGAATTTTTGCTGCATAAATTTCCTTTGAAGGAAAAAGTTTGAAACACGCAAAGTGACCAGGTCGGATAGTGTTTACTTTTCCCCGTCAAAGACGTGGTTTCCGTTTTATTGTTTTATTATTGTAATTTGCTATCTGGGCCGGCAAACGCCGTCATCGGCAGGCATTTCGGGTTGTTGCCACCAGGTCGGGCGATCCAGGTATAGGAGGGAAGTTCCGGAGACTAGAAAACAAAACAGCAACAGTCCCAAGGTTGATGGAAATACGGGAATTTATTTATTTTCTCTTATGAAAATGTCGTTTTTTCGTAGATTTGGCCATAGGCGGAACCAACGGTCAGAATTGGAGGGGATTTTCATTTTGCACTATTTACTTAAATTTATATGGAAATTATTTTTTTCTAAAATTTAACTTTTTATTGTAATTAAAATGCCACACCATCTGTTTCTGTTTTCTTCAAACAAATTTAAAATACGTATCCGAAACACTGCTTAAAGTGTAATTGTTTCAACCATGTTTTTATTTAAAAATCAGCTTTTAAAAGCCAATGTCTTCAATTATTATAGCAAGTGACATTTTCTGGTTCTGGCTGGCTTTCATTCAACCTATATTTTGGCCGTTTACTAGTGTCAAAATAAAATTTGTTTAAGTTTTCATCACCTCCTTAGAAAAATATTGAAAATCATTTAGCAAGATTATAACCTGTAGCAAAATCCATAAAATAAATAAAAAGGAGTAACATAAGAACATCTTCATTATCTATGATCTGAAATAATATTATAGAGCAAATGTTAATCTAAATCTTGAATAAAGCAAGTTTTTAACGATTTATAATTTTTGTATTTCTTTTAAAATAAAATGGTAATCAAATTGTTATAAAGTGAAGTTTTTTATTGTAAGATTACGAAGAATAATATAATCGATGCTCTAAATATCGATCACTGATTTCAATTTTTTTTTTATTTCAATGGGAATTTCAGGCCTTTTTGACAGCTTAATTCAATTATTTATTTCTAATTCTTGATTACTTCCTCCATCCACGGTTCCTGTAATATCGTAAAAAAATTAAAATCGACTCGGCTGAATTTACTGGTTTTCTGCCACCATTCGATCGTTTTAAAAATAAATGAATACTTTTTAAATAATATTCTATGTAAACTTTTGAAAAAATGCTTCAATTAGGCCTCAATAAACGTGAAAGTTCAATTTAAATATTAATCAGTAATCATGAAGTACATTTTAAAAATATTCTGCAGAAATAGAGACTTGAAAAATAAAAATAAAATTTAACAGGTTTTCACAAAAAAATTAAAATTTCAGAAAAATTGTACAATTTTGCGGGATTTCACGATTTAAAAAAAAAATGCGGATATTACGCTGTCTTCTGTTGTTTCAGTTATTACAGTTGTCGAAACAAACAATTATGCATCAAAGCACGCCACTGACCCTTTGAGTCGACTCTATTTCGGAAACTTCCGCCCCTGCGACGACTGCATCCGACGCTCATGCAGAACGCACAGCTTGCTCTCTCTCTTGTTCAGAGCACTCTACTCCAGTTGTCCCTTCGCGCTCAGTCGGTTTCCTCACTTTGATCTTGACCAACTCCATTCGCACTCTTCGTTGCTGCTTTCATTCCTCCCAGAGTGCTCGATATGATTGGCGGGTGCTTTTTTTCTAAACTGCGCTCGGACCGAGGGGTGAACGGAAATATTTAGTCTATTTATTTTCCTGTTTCTAATGATATATCGGAATTAATTCACTGTTAATGGGATAAGGTGTACTTTTGTTGGTTTATCGTTCTTTTCTGTTCGTTTGTTTTTTTTTTTCGGGGGTTTTGCGCGAGTGCCTTTTCCGAGCCCAAAATGAGCCAAAATTGTGGCACGTGGGTTTTACCCGAAAATGTAAGCCATAGAACTATTCATTAATTTTTATTGCCTTTCGGCAGATGGTGGAACTTTTTTTTTCTACTTTTGCCCAGGTGGTTTCACGCTTGGAATGCCGATTTGGTGCTCTTATCTGGCCTGGGTTCTTTGTTACTACAAGATAGTGAAGCGACGATAACTGACCACTCTGCTGGTTGAGGTCTCCCCCCCCCCTCTCGGAATGGGTTCAAAAGGTTGCAATTAACAGTGCAGGGAAGAACATATGGAGTCATGGACAGCATATTCTCACTTTGCACTCTGCGCTGCGGGGAAGAAGTGGTGATGACGATGCTGGTGAAGCGCCAATTTCTCATTTAAAAATATATGTTATTCACGCCATAAATCATAATCTGGCCTGGCAGCATAAGAGGTCATTGGAACTGTTGGTAAAACGATGCGTTGACCCTGATGTTGGTATTATTTGTTACAACTTGACAAAAGTAAAAAAAAAAAAACATTTCAAATTCTACTCCGTAAGATCACTAACTCGGTCGCAGCACCACAGCAGTAACAAAATAATCAACTCCTTCCCAGCAGTGTTGCGTTCCTCACGCGCTCACGCGCTCGTGAGCGCTCATTTTTCGCTCATTCGTGAGGAGGAGCGCTGCGCGAGCTAGCTCACGTTTGCCCGCGCTCACGTTTGCTCCGATTTTTTCAGCTCGCGTTTGCCCCACGCTCGCGCTCGCGCTCATTTTTCGCTCACGGAGCGCTCACTTTGGAAATATCGCGAATCGTTTTACGTTTTTGAGAAAGTTTTTGATTTTCAATCCTAGTTAGATCTTTTGCTTAAGACGCAGCATGTCAGTGGAAATATGACTTAGGAGCATTTTTTTATATTTTAATTGGAATAGCTTATTTTCATTAACAATGTTTTTGAATAATAAATTGGATTCGCAAGGGTCAAACCATATTGGAAACCTACAGTCAGAGTTGAAAATATAAATCAATATTTTCGAATTAATCGGCCTTACCATAATAATAGTTAAGGTAAGCAGAGACAATTGCTGGGGGAAGGGTATGAGCGCGTAAACAAAAAGGACTGAAAACTTAGAAAACAATTAATTAATTCAAGAAGATTTATGCTGCGGAAGTTCGATTCAATGTTGTGTGCTTGGTTGATTTAAAAATAACATTAAACTGTTTTATGTACCTTAACAGTTTGTTGACTACCTTTCCAGCGTGCGGGTCAGAATGAGCAAACATTAAAAAGAGACAAGCCGTTTAATAAATCGTTCAGTGCTTGGAAATCTAAAGTTAATCTATCTCTTTCTCATTTTAGAAAATGGGGTAAAATTGTTGACACAGTTCTCTTTTTACAAAAAAGCCTTCAAATTGCTAGTGTTTGAAATAACCAATTTGAATGAAATAATATAAATTGTCATTGTTTTGTTTTACCACATAAAGGGTGGCTCCTCTTCCCCCAAGTAAATTATATTTAATACTTCTCTGAAAATATTCAATTACAGATTCAATAAATGATTTTTGAATATGGACATTCTCTAAAATGTTCCGAATATGAGGGATGATTATAACATTTCTAAAGCTTACTGCTGATTTTTTTTAAAGGTCCAATAAACAATTTTTTTTTTTGCTTTTTTGTGTTTTTAAAACCGCCTTGAATCAAAACGTCGGATTCTAAAAACTTAAAATAAACATAATTTGTCAATTAATTCATGTGTTTGTATATATCAGTGAATCTCTTCAAGTCAATGAATTTGTACATTAAGAATGAATTAGCTCTTTGTTAGCTAACTCAAGAGTGAATCATTCTGCCCCTTGCCTAATTCTGAATTTAAAATAGAACGTATATTTCGGTTCGCCGACTAAATCCATTTTATTGCATACTTTTGTTTGTTTGACCACCTTTCTTGTTTGTTTTTGCTGCCTGTGCTGAGATAGTTCTAGAAACTTCGTTTCAAACAGGCAGATGCTTCAACAGGGAAAAATTACTACCTACTTTCGCTCACCAGCTCACGTGAGCGCAAAACGCTCCGGTGAGCGTGAGCGAGCACGAGCTACCTGATAAAAACTCACGCTCCAGCTGGAGCGAGCAAGCCTTCCGTGAGCGCTCGCTCATTCGCAACCCTGCTTCCCAGCATAGTCCCTACACTTTGAAGAAAGTTTTGCAACAACCTCAACCTTAACCGACTCTTCGCCCAGCCAGCATAAGTGTGCCACTTTGACGAGGCAATCGTCGAGAGAGAGAGAGAGACCCCGCATATGTGAATATGTGAAAAGTGCATCATGATTTATGTTTTTATCAGGGCTGGAGCAGCGGGAAAACTGTGTTGGCTCGTCTTCCGGCCCCACCTCCCTCCTCCCCTAAGGTTAGGGTAGAGTGAAAGGTTTCGCGAAAAACGTCTGCGTCGTGGCCCGGAAAAAAAAGATGAAGTGTTGTTGTGCTGTGCTTCTTTCTCCACGCCACTGCACTGGATGATGCATAAATCAATATTTAACCGTTGCATCCGACGGCCGAGGAAATTAGTCTGCTCACGGCTGGGGGTGCCGGGCCGGCCAAATGGCCCTTCGGGATTAAGGTCAGAAAAAACTGCAGAGTTTTTCTCTAAAAAAGTGTTTAAAAATGCTTTCAGATCATTTCAGAACGACGTGTTCCAAATCATGACTTGAAAAATGACACAAAAATGAATAATTACACCATTCCCAAGTAATTTGCAACAATACCCTGTGTAAACACGACTCTACGAAGCGAGACCTTAAAAATTGATTCCATCCAGCACGATGACAACGCAAACTGGCCAGAACCAGCCAGCAACAGGTTGATTGTGCCCACCCCGAAAAAAAAAGAAAGAAACACGAAACTCCGTGTTGCCTCCGTTGGGAGCCAAACACATTGCTCAAGGGGAAGGAAGTTGAAAAATGGGACATCATTTCCACGTCATGCAACCCGGTGCTGTTGTGGAGCTGTGAGCCTCTCGACAACTTTAATTATCGAATTATCACAAGGTTGGAAAATTATAAGATAACATTGACTCCAACCGGCGGCAGGCACGTTTCGCTAGTAATTGTGACGCTTCCCGATGGAACTTTGATTCTTTTTGGGGCAGCGAGCAGCAAGGTAACAGAACTGTTATTATGATTCAGAGAAAGTAGGGACGACAGAGGTGTTTCCAGGAATGCCTTAAATGAAAATAAATCTTCATAAATTTAATTTCAGAATTTCTAGGGTCTCCAAAATAAAAAGACAAAAAAGACAAAAAAGACAAAAAAGACAAAAAAGACAAAAAAGACAAAAAAGACAAAAAAGACAAAAAAGACAAAAAAGACAAAAAAGACAAAAAAGACAAAAAAGACAAAAAAGACAAAAAAGACAAAAAAGACAAAAAAGACAAAAAAGACAAAAAAGACAAAAAAGACAAAAAAGACAAAAAAGACAAAAAAGACAAAAAAGACAAAAAAAACAAAAAAGACAAAAAAGACAAAAAAGACAAAAAAGACAAAAAAGACAAAAAAGACAAAAAAGACAAAAAAGACAAAAAAGACAAAAAAGACAAAAAAGACAAAAAAGACAAAAAAGACAAAAAAGACAAAAAAGACAAAAAAGACAAAAAAGACAAAAAAGACAAAAAAGACAAAAAAGACAAAAAAGACAAAAAAGACAAAAAAGACAAAAAAGACAAAAAAGACAAAAAAAGACAAAAAAGACAAAAAAGACAAAAAAGACAAAAAAGACAAAAAAAAAAAACAAAAAAACAAAAAAAAACAAAAAAGACAAAAAAGACAAAAAAGACAAAAAAGACAAAAAAGACAAAAAAGACAAAAAAGACAAAAAAGACAAAAAAGACAAAAAAGACAAAAAAGACAAAAAAGACAAAAAAGACAAAAAAGACAAAAAAGACAAAAAAGACAAAAAAGACAAAAAAGACAAAAAAGACAAAAAAGACAAAAAAGACAAAAAAGACAAAAAAGACAAAAAAGACAAAAAAGACAAAAAAGACAAAAAAGACAAAAAAGACAAAAAAGACAAAAAAGACAAAAAAGACAAAAAAGACAAAAAAGACAAAAAAGACAAAAAAGACAAAAAAGACAAAAAAGACAAAAAAGACAAAAAAGACAAAAAAGACAAAAAAGACAAAAAAGACAAAAAAGACAAAAAAGACAAAAAAGACAAAAAAGACAAAAAAGACAAAAAAGACAAAAAAGACAAAAAAGACAAAAAAGACAAAAAAGACAAAAAAGACAAAAAAGACAAAAAAGACAAAAAAGACAAAAAAGACAAAAAAGACAAAAAAGACAAAAAAGACAAAAAAGACAAAAAAGACAAAAAAGACAAAAAAGACAAAAAAGACAAAAAAGACAAAAAAGACAAAAAAGACAAAAAAGACAAAAAAGACAAAAAAGACAAAAAAAACAAAAAAGACAAAAAAGACAAAAAAGACAAAAAAGACAAAAAAGACAAAAAAGACAAAAAAGACAAAAAAGACAAAAAAGACAAAAAAGACAAAAAAGACAAAAAAGACAAAAAAAAACAAAAAAGACAAAAAAGACAAAAAAGACAAAAAAGACAAAAAAGACAAAAAAGACAAAAAATACAAAAAAGACAAAAAAGACAAAAAAGACAAAAAAGACAAAAAAGACAAAAAAGACAAAAAAGACAAAAAAGACAAAAAAGACAAAAAAGACAAAAAAGACAAAAAAGACAAAAAAGACAAAAAAGACAAAAAAGACAAAAAAGACAAAAAAAGCATAAGCATAAGCATAGGTGCCCACCCGCAGTTGCTACTCCGTTATTGACCAGGACCTCCAGAAGTTACATCCACGAGCCGTGGAAGATAAGTGGGTGCTATCTTTCCTCGCTTCGCAACTTCTCAAAGGCCCCTATCATGCTGATCAATACCGGCGCCGGCCACGACCAGTGGTAGGGTCACGGGGAAGTGGATGGGAATGTTAGTCCGATACTTGAGTGATAGAGAACGCCCAATCGACTGCTTCTCCGACAAAGTATCACATGAGTTTTGAGGGGGTTAGTAGATGGGTATGAGGTCAGGATTCACGAGTGGCAGTGATGTGACCATGAGCATTTGGTTTATCGGTTGAAATTTTAAATCTTAGGCAGCCGGCTGCGGAAAGATAAATAATTGATTATTTAAAAAGTTTGTTTTAATCGAACGCGTGCCAACCGAGCGGTAGTGCTATGGGCTGGACTTATCAGTATATTTTTACTGTTGGTACAATTAAGATAACGCGAGCAAATGTCAAAAATAGTAGATGAGTTAATACTAAAGCTGCCAGTTGGAATAAATTATTACGATCAGCGAAAATAAACGAAAAGAAAACAGGACACCACGTAACCGATTGTAATGAAATTAAAACAATAACTTAAACGAACTTAACCGGCGGCAAAAAATACGTTGCATAGTAACCGCGAAGTCCCGCTACTCACAATCGAATCCGAAAGATAGCTATCTAGAATTTTAAATATAGTATTAATTCGACCGCGATCCTCCAGAAATTCTTCGTCGGCGTGCCTTCCGATCAACGGTGATGTAAGAAGGGCTTTATTCATTAAAATGATTTTATGTCATAAGCCTTAAAACACATTCGTCGGCGTGCCTTCCGATCATCGATGATATAGAAAGGACTTAATCCAGCAATACGACTTGCTTGTCTCGAAAAAAAAAAAGAATTCGGATCGTTTCTATCGAAAACTATGTAAAGAGGACAAAAATAAACTCATTGGCCAACGAACGCGCGAACTAAAAATAAAGAAAAAAGAAGTAGAAGAAGACCAATCGTCCTATGCACACAAACAACGACACAAAAGAGATGAAAACAACACGAATCAGAAGAAATCCAATCACCCCATGTACACAAGTAGCCTCACAAAAGAGATGGAAAATAACACGAAAAAACAGGACTGCGCGTCCACACAGGCACCGCACTACTGATGCCATTATTTATTTATAATGACCAATCACCCCATGCACTCGAACAGCGACACAAAAGAGACGAAAAATAACACGAAAAAACAGGACTGAGCGTCCACACAGGCACCGCACTACTGATGCCATTATTTAATTATAATGACCAATCACCCCATGCACTCGAACAGCGACATAAAAGAGACGGTAAATAACACGAAAAAACAGGACTGCGCATCCACACAGGCACCGCACTACTCGCACTCGAACAGCGACACAAAAGAGACGGAAAATAACACGAGAAAACAGGACTGAGCGTCCACACAGGCACCGCACTACTCAAAAAAGACAAAAAAAAAAAAAAGAAAAAAAGACAAAAAAGACAAAAAAGACAAAAAAGACAAAAAAGACAAAAATGACAAAAAGTCAAAAAAGTCAAAAAAGTTTAAATGTTAAAATGTTAAAATGTTAAAATGTTAAAATGTTAAAATGTTAAAATGTTAAAATGTTAAAATGTTAAAATGTTAAAATGTTAAAATGTTAAAATGTTAAAATGTTAAAATGTTAAAATGTTAAAATGTTAAAATGTTAAAATGTTAAAATGTTAAAATGTTAAAATGTTAAAATGTTAAAATGTTAAAATGTTAAAATGTTAAAATGTTAAAATGTTAAAATGTTAAAATGTTAAAATGTTAAAATGTTAAAATGTTAAAATGTTAAAATGTTAAAATGTTAAAATGTTAAAATGTTAAAATGTTAAAATGTTAAAATGTTAAAATGTTAAAATGTTAAAATGTTAAAATGTTAAAATGTTAAAATGTTAAAATGTTAAAATGTTAAAATGTTAAAATGTTAAAATGTTAAAATGTTAAAATGTTAAAATGTTAAAATGTTAAAATGTTAAAATGTTAAAATGTTAAAATGTTAAAATGTTAAAATGTTAAAATGTTAAAATGTTAAAATGTTAAAATGTTAAAATGTTAAAATGTTAAAATGTTAAAATGTTAAAATGTTAAAATGTTAAAATGTTAAAATGTTAAAATGTTAAAATGTTAAAATGTTAAAATGTTAAAATGTTAAAATGTTAAAATGTTAAAATGTTAAAATGTTAAAATGTTAAAATGTTAAAATGTTAAAATGTTAAAATGTTAAAATGTTAAAATGTTAAAATGTTAAAATGTTAAAATGTTAAAATGTTAAAATGTTAAAATGTTAAAATGTTAAAATGTTAAAATGTTAAAATGTTAAAATGTTAAAATGTTAAAATGTTAAAATGTTAAAATGTTAAAATGTTAAAATGTTAAAATGTTAAAATGTTAAAATGTTAAAATGTTAAAATGTTAAAATGTTAAAATGTTAAAATGTTAAAATGTTAAAATGTTAAAATGTTAAAATGTTAAAATGTTAAAATGTTAAAATGTTAAAATGTTAAAATGTTAAACTCCCTGTCTGGAACCTCCTCATTAGTACACACTACTTTCTATCGTAGTCACTGCCCAAAAAGTCCACCCCAAATCGACCCTCTTGAGCAAGTCATGTTAATAAAATAATGACAATCATCGTCACCCGTCTTTGCCATCACTTTGGCGCAAGTTAGGTACTCTTGTCAGCAGTATTCTTCTTCCATAACCACACGGTATCACATTGCTCAAATCAGCAGGGTTCTCTCTGCCTCTCTCTCGGCAGTCTCATCATTATCCCGTTTAAGCGTGTGTATGGGTGTGCGTGTATTCTTTTCTCCAAGCGATACTCAGTACATCTCCCGCTGCTCCCGAAAAAGCTACCGCAAAACAGCTTCTCCGCTCTGCGTTTTTTTTTTCGGGAAGTCATTCCACGTAATACACGATAATTATATTCACATTAAAATAGTTGATGTACTGTGTCTGTGTGCGCGCGAGATTATTTGGCGGCTTTTGAAGAGAGTAGTTTTGCGCACACGCTGATTGCGCTCCCTCTCAAGCTAGCAGAAAGAGAAGGAAATACTACACAGATAATCACAATAATTCTCGCGCCGCCGTTGATCGGAGGGCCCCAAACCGATCATCATTATCAAGTCGCGCTCGCGCGATAGGCTATCGATTTGACGAGGTATTTCTCGATCGTTACCCTTCTTCTCGTTTTTTTACACGCTGATAAAAGCGAGAAGTGAGAACCACAACATCATCTTGAAAGAACAAAGAGTGGTGAGGAAAGAGAGAACGGTCATAAACACTACATCAAACTGTGTGTTTTACTGCCACGGTGAGAGACTCCTTATCGGCGCGATCCGATCGTCGTCGTGCGTTGATCGGCGATTGATCGGATGTCACACGCCCGAGACAATGACGACCGATACAAGGGGGGGACGGACAGTCGTAAAACTGTGGCACACTCGACGAAGTCGACCGGACAAAGTCTGGACCGGACAATCTCGTGAGAAATCGCGGTGACGCGTTGTTTATGTGACAATATCCGTCCCCAATAAAGATATCGTCGCGGTGGGATAGGGCTGGGAAAGGTGGAACATGTTTTGTTTTTCTTTTTATGTTTAAAGGGTTTTGGGGCTTTAGCTGGAACTGACAATTTTGATTTATTTTATTATTCACTCTTCAAACGTTTCATTGTACATCATTTCCAGATAATTAAGATTACCCACACTCATAATGTGTTCGGGATGTAATGATCCTTCATAGATCTCGTTCATTCCCCCGTACAACAAGTGATCCAACTGTCTCACAAGATCGCTGAACGTTGGTCGTAGTTCAGGCTGAAGTATCCAGCAGTCCTTCATGATCCGATACACGTCGTCCGAACAACCTCCAGGTCGTTCCAGTCGTTTGCCGTGCTGTAGATCTTCGAGAAGCTGCTTCCAAGTATCAATAGCCATAAACGGGTGTGCTCCCATAGTCATAATCTCCCACAACACCACTCCAAAGGACCACACGTCACTCCGGGAGTCGAAGTACCCATCCTGTAGCGACTCCGGAGCCATCCAGCAGATCGGAAGCCTACCGGAAGTTCTCTTCCGGTAGTAGTCCTTGTTACGAGCCAGTCCAAAGTCCGCGATCTTCATCGTGAGCGCTTCACTCACCAGAACGTTCCGAGCGGCCAAGTCTCGGTGGATGCACTTCACCGACGAGAGATGCTCCATTCCAAAGGCGATTTGATGGGCGAACGAGATCAGTTGATCGTTCGAGAGAACGTACGATTCATCCGGCTTGATGCCACCCACATTTGGCCGATGATCACGAAGGAAATCCTTGAGATTCCCGTAACGCGCGTACTCTACGATTACAAAGAGTGGGCCGTCCTTGGTGCAGCAACCGAGCAGGTTGATGATGTTGGGATGACGGCAAACCTTCTTCATGACCTCCAGTTCGTCCAGCAGATCCTTAACATCGCTTCCCGTGTGGTTCTCCTTGAGAATCTTCACCGCCACTTTAGTGGTCGATTCACCAGGAATCAAATCCTGAGCCTGAGCTGAAAACACTCTTCCAAAGGCACCTTCTCCAAGTTGTTCTTCCATGGTTAGTTTTACACGATCAAACTCCCACTCAGATTCAGGGAATGACATGGTTGTAGGAGTTCGTAGCATGTTCTTCAAAATGGTCTCATTTCCTTTTCTACACTTATAAATCGTTATCACGATTGCCATTGCCACGAAAACAATTCCAACTCCCACTACAATTTCCACTCCCAAACGATCGTCCTCACGCGGAACCAATTCTTCCAAAACCAACTTTTCATCCTTCTCCAAATCAACCGACACCTTCAAAAACATGGTCTCGCAATACCTAACGTGGTAATCCTTCCATCCACACATGGACCAAGTTCCGTCCGCCTGGTTGATGGTCCCGAAGGGAATACTCGCCGGAAATTGCGGTTCCGACTCCAGCTTTGCAAAGCTATCCGCCAAAATGTAGGTGTTCAAGTCCGGCGCACGAAACGTGGACACGTGCAACGCAAACCACTGAACTCCAAACTCCCCCGCACCCACCATTGGACAGTCCAGACCGATGTCCGCGTCGAGAAAGGATATCCGACTCTCCTGGACTTCTCTCTCCCTGGCCGAAAGCTTCATCCGAAACGCACCGAGACATTTTGCTGTTCTGCAAAACAGGCAAAGGTTGTACACTCCGTACGGAAGGTCTCCGAGGGTGGCGTACAGCTGCTCGGTTTGAACCAGCAAGTCGTGATCGCTCCAGCTGACGTTCGGATTCACGTGCTTTGGCCAGTAGCATTTAAAGTGTCCCACGGGGTTTGTTCCGTTGATGAGGATTATGTCGGGACCTGGAAGTGAGATCCGCTTAAGCAAGATTTGTTTACGCAATTTCAACTCGTCCTCACCTTGTGGCACGAGATCGCTATCGATGGTTTCGCCGCCCGTCAACACGATCTGTAACGCAGTAATTAACCAAATTTGCCACATATTTCTCAGATAAAATCAGATTCAAGAGATGAAATCTGTTGTTCCGTACTCACGGAGTACAAGTTTTGCACTGATTACGGGATATCTCTCGCATCAACAAAGCGCTGCTGATAAGAACTAATCTGATATAATAGCGTCTCGTTGGTATTTCTTTCCTCTTAGTTGGAAATGACGTCAGCTTACTGAATTATACTGAAATCTTATTGCTGAATGTCTGTTTTATCTTTTGGTAATAATTTGATGCAATCCAATTTTTTCCAATGACTCGATTAAAATTATACTTTTTATTGTACCTTTTTTATATGAACAAAAGCGTCCATCCCGGAATTTCATTGGTCAGAAATTCCGGAAATACCTGGATCCCGGGATTTTTTAAATATTTTGTCCCAGTTTCACCGAAATTTAAAAAAGAATTTCGGGAAATTCAGATTTGGTTGTGAAGAAGTGAAATAATTGTATTCTTAGTAATAAAAACGGATTTAAAAACTCAATTTTCTATCGAGCGTATATCAGCATAAATTTAGATAATTGATGATAACTGTTGATATTTTAATGTAAGGCCGTGCACATTTTTTTTGAATTTTATGGCCAAAATAGAGGGGAGAGGGTCGAGGGCATGAAAATAAAAAAAATATTAACCTTCGGGTTAACAATTTAATTACAAGCCATGGTATTAACATTGGAAGTGTTTTAAAATGCATTTTACGCCTACTCAGTTGTTTAGCAATCTTTAGTTTTCAAAATATCTATGCACTAAAGATTTTTTTTTTCGCCGAAAAAAAACTTTTTGCTTTGCTGTAGACTTGAATTCCATAAAAATTAAAAATATGGTTTAAACCAGGCGTGTCCAACGCCTTGCCCGCGACTGCTTTTCAAAATAGTTCTAAGGCTGGTCCTTAAGGCTGTTCATGAAATATTGAATACATAAGTTCAGCGTCCAAATAAAAAAAAGGTTTGAGATCAAATTTCAATTAAAACATTGAGATTTATTTTTGCTTCAGAAATAAAATTTTGCTTATTCAACTAATTATTTAGATTTTTGTATTGTTTATGTTTGAATTGAATTCTCATCATTTCATTTCATAAACAATTAGTAATCATAAAATTGGCTCAAGAAAACCAATGTCAAGGATGTAAATATCTATATGAAAAACTTGGATTGTTGCTAAAAATGTCCATAAATACACTTAATTTTAACTTCAATCAGTTTGAACTGTTTTTACCTGAGGAACTTGATTAATATTGATTTTTTTAAATATATGAGTGAGCAGGGAATTATGTATTTTCTTCGAAACAATTTTTCAATTGAAAACTAATCAATACATATTTCTCTACAATGTAAACATTTTTGTGTTTTAAAATAAATTTAAAATATTTTATAAAATATTTTGTTATAGATGCACAACAACGCAAAAGTGTTTTTTTTTATTTTGTAAAGAGGATTTGCATCCAAATTTTGTTTCAATAAATTTTATCATGCCTTATTGATATTTTTTAGTAAAGGAAATTAAACTTTAATAAACTTGCAACGACTTATTAAGTTTAAATGTTTTTAGAAAGTTAATGGTATTTAAACAAATTTGAAACAAAATAAAATCAACACCAACCTATGAAAGCTATTTTGTATTTCTTTCTTATAATCAAAATATATTAATCATATTTGCAATAGTATTTGTAAATTTGTTTATTTAAAAAATATTTCAATAATTTTATGGCAAAAAATTGCTTCCATTTTCAAACATTACTTCCTGGCCAACACAACTTCAGAAAAATCAAATCTGGCCCGCAAGGCCAAAAGGTTGGGCACCCCTGATTTAAACGCAGGAAAATGCATTTCAATTTTTTTCAGTTACTTAGACTTCTATTTACATTAAAATTTTGAAGTTTTTTTTAAAAATATTTATTTTGATTTTGAAAACGGGTGGGGGGGGGGGAGGGGTGACATAAACTTTGAAAAATATTTGCAAAGGCCTAACTGCCTTGCTCTTTAAATATTATTTTCGCTATTTAATATATTTAAAGAAATTATATTTACGACATTTCATATATTTGATTCCGAAACAAACTTTTTTTTCCTAGGTATCGACATCTGGCACGACCAATTTAATGAATTAGGACAGTTGTTGAAACCATATGTCAATTGAATTCAACATCAAAGTTAGCAATCCGATTTCTTAATTTATTCCAGTTAAATATATACTGTCCCTATTCAGACGGTAGTCCCGATTTGTCCCAGTTGGTGGTAGTGACTTTAATGTGAATAAAATATATTTGGTATTTTATCATATTCTCAAATTCCAAACTTATCTATAATTTTACATTGACTGGATGTTAATTTTTAGTTTCCGTATGTTTTCCTTTTTTGGGAATTATCAAAGAATATATTTATAAGAAGCTAATTTAATCTAAATCACATAAAAATAATTGTGGTAAATTTAAAATTCATAGCACACCAAAGCACATTTTTTAATTTAAAATGTTTTTAGCTATCTAAAAATCGACTGTCCCTGTTCAGGTTTTAGTCTTGATTATCACCGGTTTAAAAAATAATTTTATATAAAAAGACAAGAAAAAAATTTATCACCAATTTAAGAAAATCAATTCATTCTATAACTTCAAGTTTTTTAAATTAAATAAATTAATTGAAACATGTTTTTTAAGCATTTCGAAAATATCCCGGAATAAAAATATTGTCCAGTTCCCCGGGAAATTCAAAACGCCATTTTGCATGATTAGGTTCATCATAAAGTCTCCATACAAATTCATGGCTTTCCTTAGAAAATTTCTGTGAAAACATTCGAAAATATGAATCTCGAAAAAGGATTTTCGGATTGATTTGGTGTCTTTGTAGGTTTTGATTGGAACTATTCATAAAACATAGTTACACGCTTGAGAATATTTCACCCATTTCTCAAATTACTTTAAATTACATAAACTCGAATGTGAGAAATTATAAATTATTTGGAATTGATAAGTTAATAAATAACTAATGTTTGTTTTTGTTTAGATTAAAAAAAATGTTTTCGGATAGTATTGGAAATGCACACAAAAAAATAAAATAATTGAAACCTAAATCGATAAGTATTTGTGAAGTTTAGATAATATATAATATTTTGATTTATTTTTAAGATATTAGACCATAAAATGGCTATAAATTGAACATGGTTTTCTTCAAAAGAAAACCATTTCCAAGTTAGAAGCATTTTATGGTAAAATTATTCACATCATATCGTCCATCTTTAAAATAACAATATTCGAAAATCTGAGAAATTTTTCTGCAATTTGATTCTATGATCCGACCCTTGGATGCTAAGAAATTGCCTGGCCAACAATGAAAAATACCAAAACATAGTTCCAAGTTCTCCCTCATTGACCCTATCGATTATATCTTTTAATTTACATAACCTAATTTTTTCCAGACAGCACATCGATCAGAAAATCCCTAATCGAAAAACAAATTTTCGAATGTTTGTATAGCACCGTTCTTTGGACTTGCGAACATCGTATGGAGACTTGTATGAATAAACTTCACGGATAGAAATCCTGAAAGCTAATCTGGTAACACTTTCCGAAATCTTCAAAAACAAAATGTATTTCGCTCTAAATGTTTTCAAAATCAAAAACATTGTTGTTCAAAATCGGATTTTTTGGCGGCTTTGGAAACACTTCTATTTTTACAAATTTGGCAACATAGAAAACCAAATTTGGCAATATAGATTTATAGATTTATTTTCAGGATTTCTATCCAAGTAATGAGCATGAGCATGAGCATGAGCATGAGCATGAGCATGGTTGACTGCCAATGAGCTGCTACTCCGTTATTGACAGATCAGCTGAAGTTAAACAATGAATCAAAAATGATCAGTGGGAGCCAACCATCCGTTCACTGTTTAACCTCTGAAGATCTCTACTTTATTAGTCAATACCGGCGCCCTCCCAAGAAGCCTGCAGTTCAACGAAAGGGAGGAATGTTAGTCCGATAGTTAAAGTTGCAGACTCATCAAGCACATAGTTTTTCGCTATATACTTGTTGATACCGCTTGAGACCGTTGAATCCACAGCATCTCCTTCAAGCATCACGTGATTAATTTTTTTGGGTTAGTAGGATAAGGTATTGGCTTTTCGATGCCTCCCGAGCTACGACGCTATGGGGAGGACTTTCATAACAGACCCGTCGGCGAGCCTTCCGAGCAATGATGCTATGGGATGGTCTTTCTGGTTAACACACAAACTCACTCACATACAGTTATTTTGCTCCACTATTAACTCAACGATCCAAATTGTCAATGCGCGATCATTATATAGAAATGGCTTTTTCACCGCAAAAAAAAAAAAATAAAACCTTATTCGAAAAATTTAAACACAATTCACCCGACGCCGTGCCTTCCGATCAACGATGATATAGGAAGGGCTTTGAAAATCACAAAAGAAATCACTTTTCACTCCGAATATTTTTTACGACCACGCGCTCCCTTTGCCAATTATGCACTGATGACGCTGCATTTTCAGATGGCAATCTTCTCCTCGCAGCACACAATACACGACAAAAATGCGAAACAAAAGGCCCACACACAAAAAAAATCACTTTTCACTCCGAACATTTTTTACGACCACGCGCTCCCTTTGTCAATTATGCACTGATGACGCTGCATTTTCAGAGGGTAATTTTCTCCTCGCAGCACACAATTCACGACAAAAATGCGAAACAAAAGGCAGACACAAAAAAAATCACTTTTCACTCCGAATATTTTTTACGACCACGCGCTCTCTTTGCCAATTATGCACTCCAGGATTTCTATCCAAGTAATGATGCAAAATACTTTTAAGAAAATAAGGAATCGATGGATACAGTTTCATATAAATAAAAAAAAAAAACAAAAAAAATATAATCAGGTTTTGTATGTGAAATTCGAAGGAATTGCTTTATGATCATAACACTTAATTTTAGGTTTATTAACACGGATAAAATCCGTAATAATATTTCAACAGAGCGTAACTATAGGCAAAAAACAAAGATAAGTTTTTAAGTTGATAAATAATGCGTTTTTCTAATACCGTTATTAGGATTGACATTATATTAGGCATACCTTATTCTATTCACATTCTATTAACATGTAAACATTCACCTTAACTAAGCAAATCAGATGCTTTCAAACACTTCCCAACATGCCCTAGGCCAGTTTGACGATCTCATCATTCCTCAAATTCTTGCCACGTCAAACCCCCTATTCAGATCAACGTACAACGTACGAGATTTATGAATTTATATCTTGATTTACAAACACACTTCTGAAGTTCGTTTTTCACCCGAAAAAAACGAACCTAAAATACAGTTCCAAAGCTAATTGTTTGAAGGGCTCTCCAGCAGGAGTTCCCCCTTCCTCCCACCCCAACAAAGGCAAAGGTGTATTGTGCTTTTGACAGTCGGTTCGACAATCTAGATCGAGATCGGCTGCCGATAGGTAAAACGGTTCTCCCTCGCGTGGATCAGCAGCAGCGCGCAGGGAACTCCGGCGTGACTTGAAGTTCTCCTCGGTGTGCCCCAACGTCCCCTACCGAAAGGTATCACTCGCCGGTCGCTCGTCAACATCATAAATTACTCTGCCCGGGCACAACAATTGTTCTGGTTCGCGCGTTGTGAACCCCGGAAGAAACGGACGGTTTGACCCAAAGTGGTACAAGATGTAAATTGCCCCTTCCACATGGCTCTTCATATTTGGTTGCCACCTTTGTTGATCTGGCCGGGCTGATAAGGGCCGGCTCGGAAAAGTGTCTACAAATTGTTATGGAACGATGATCGTGGAATTTTGGGGCAGAATGGTGACGATGTTGAAGTAATTGTCAAAATGCATAGCGCGATGAGCGGTAGTTAGGGATGAGTTATGAAAGGTTTGGGACATCTGCCCGGTCGCAGCGAAGCTACTGAATGAATACTGATCTCAACTGGATCCAACGGACCATGGAATGTGTATAGCCATGCAGCACTTCTTCCCCAGAGTAGTGCAGCTCTATCGGCCTCAATCACCAGCAATAAATCATCGTCCAGATGATCTTTCCATCTCTCTGCCCCAGCAAAATCATCCAATTGCAGCCATCTTTCTTCTCTATCCGGAATAAATGGTCCACCTTGAACTGGAAAAAAAATCTCCCTTATCAGCGCTGGGAGATAATTAATACTTTGCTACCGTTTTGCCGACAATTTTTCCGAGATGGCGGCGGCGTACTTTGTTTCACGGTACCGAGACTGCAAGTCGTGGTGCAATTTTTCAGCTATTAGTAAGCGATAGGTGAAGATAACGAACGATGGCTTCGACGAACGGCTCTATCTGCGGTGCAAATTCATCATTCCTTGGTCTGTGGTGGTCGACCGCAGAATCGACTGAATGGAACCGGGTTGAGTTCACCGGTGTGATAATCTTTCTTTCTTTGGCATACCTGGACGATCATCACGGGAATGGGATCAAATGAAGGAGGGATTTATTGAAAGGAAGAAATTCTATGAGTTAAAGCTGAGAAATTTTCTAAAAAATCAATTTTTTAGTTTTTTTAATTTTTTTTATTTGGTTCAAACTTTGTAGGGGCCTTTCCTATGACCAAAAAAGCCATTTTGTGTCATTAGTTTGTCCATACAATCCGTAAATATTTGAAAATCTGTAACTCTTGACAGAATTTTCTGATTGGTTCGGTGCCTTCGGTAACGTTGCAGGTATTAACGAGAACTATTCAGTACAAAATAGGTACACTAAACAATGTTTTGTTGATTGTTAAATTAACTTTTTTTTCACGAAACTTCAATTTCACAAAATCAGTAATTTTTGATTATTTTTATAATTTTTAGGAAACAAAAAACCCAAACTTTTGGGCCACAGAGTAGCATGGACAAAAAAAAATGCCGCTGAGTTAGAATAGAGTTTTTTGGAAAAAATAGAAATTTTTGTTATATTGATTTCTACTTTATTTTTTGATGTTAATTTAAATTAAATAGTACTTTATAGATTTTTTTTACTAAATATCCTTTTTTCAAGACATTTGCAATATAATTTTTATTTTAACTTAAAAACTTTTAAAAATCCTGATGCTCGTTGTTTCAAAAAAAAAAACATATTTTTTTAGAATGATCATGAAATTTTAAATTGTTTGCCATTCTTAATAAAGAAAGGTATAGGTTTTACTTTATGGCTGGACGCCATTTGCATCTTCGTAAATATTACGATTCAGCATGAATTTTCATCGGAAAAGTCGTCTAAAAATCACACTGCATCGATTTTCAACGCTCTATCGATTCACCTTGACAGAACTCGTCTATCTTCAATCCTCGAATTTTGAGAAAATAAATTCCGAGGAGTTCGAGTGACGTCCGTGTGTGGTAAAATTTTTGCAAAACTTTGTGTCGTGAAGTCCTCAGCTCCCCTATTTTCGATTTTGATTGTTCCAAGTGCATTTGAAAGCTGGTGTGCTAAACAAGGGTCATTTTGAGACCGAATTTAGAAATATTCATCTGTTTTCGGATGTGGCCAGACTTTTCAACAAAATACACAGTTTTCAAATGAAAATATGTTATTTTTTTTTTTTCATTTTCATGTCTTTTATTTATCTCAAAAGTTGCATTTTTCAAGCTCTTCAACCTCCTAAATTTTTATCCAAATTCATAATATGGTTCTGGAGTAAGAGCCGATTGATTAATCTATCACAAGAAAAAAATCCCAAAAAACAAGTAAAAGCCCACTTGGTGACCATCGCCAACTTGTATCGTTTCTAATTTTATCCGAAATTTCTTTCTACATTCTTAGTACAGACCATGAGCGAGCATCTGAAAGAAATTTGACATCTATCGGCAATCCCGATCAATTTTTAGAACGATTTACTTTTTGCCTTTTTACTAAATAAAGGTTTAGGTTTTACTTTATGGCTGGACATCCGGGGTTTTGCCTTCCTCACTGAGGTAAGGCTATAATTCTGCTCTAAAAATGAACTTTTTATTAAAAGCTCGAAGACACACATTCATGTTTACATATCAACTCAGAATCGAAAACTGAACAAATGTCTGTGTGTGTATGTGTGTGTATGTGTGTGTATGAATGTATGTGACCAAAATTCTCACTGAGTTTTCTTAGCACTGGCTGAACCGATTTTGACCAAACCAGTTGCAGTCGACTTGGTTTAGGGTCCCATACATCGCTATTGAATTGTTTGAAGTTTCGATAACTAGTTCAAAAGTTATGGATAAAAATGTGTTTTCACATGTATCCGGATCTCATTTATATGCATTTAAACGATGTCCGGATCCATTATCCGACCCATCGTTGGTTAGGTAATCAAGAGACCTTTCCAACGAGTCCACATCATTGAAGATCTGGCAGCCCTGTCTCAAGTTATGACCACTTAAGTAATATTTATGTACTTTTTTGAAGCCGGATCTCACTTAAATGTATGCAAACGATGTCCGGAACCATCACCCGACCCATCGTTGGTTAGGTAATCGAAAACCCTTTCCAACGAGTCCACAACATTGAAGATCTGGCAACCCTGTCTCAAGTTATGACCACTTAAGTAATATTTATGTACTTTTTTGAAGCCGGATCTCAATTAAATGTATGCAAACGATGTCCAGTTCCATCATCTGACCCATCGTTGGTTAGGTAATCAAGAGACCTTTCCAACGAGTCCACAACATTGAAGATCTGGCAACCCTGTCTCGAGTTATGACCACTTAAGTGATATTTATGTACTTTTTTGAAGCCGGATCTCAATTAAATGTATGCAAACGATGTCCTGATCCATCATCCGACCCAAAGTTGGTTAAGTTATCGAGAGACCTTTCCAACGAGTCCACAACATTGAAGATCTGGCAACCCTGTCTCAAGTTATGACCACTTAAGTAATATTTATGTACTTTTTTGAAGCCGGATCTCACTTAAATGTATGCAAACGATGTCTGGATCAATCACCCGACCCATCGTTGATTAGGTAATTGAGAGACCTTTCCAACGAGTCCACAACATTGAAGATCTGGCAACCCTGTCTCGAGTTATGACCACTTAAGTGATATTTATGTACTTTTTTGAAGCTGGATCTCAATTAAATGTATGCAAACGATGTCCGGATCCATCATCCGACCCATCGTTGATTATATAATCAAGAAACCTTTCCAACGAGTCCACAACATTGAAGATCTGGCAACCCTGTCTCGAGTTATGACCACTTGGATTAAGTAAGTTTTTCATTTAAAATTAAACTTGAGTTGGCAATATTTTGTAAACGGTGCACTTTATCAAAATAAACTGTATAGTACTTTCAATTGCAAATTTGGGTAAACATGAAAAACTGAAGTAAAAAAAAATGTTGACTAGAATTTTCCTTTTCCATTTTTTTATTTTTCAAAAAGTACTAACTTGGCGACAGGTGTGTCCATGCTTCTCTATTTCTAAAAGTTCTAAATATAAAAAAAATCACAAATTAAAAAAAATAATCATTTTTGGGAAAATGAATTTGTTAAAAATAAGTTAGTACAGAAATGAGAAAAATAACGTGTACCTTAGAGTGACAAGAAAAAAAT
Organism: Culex pipiens pallens; assembly: GCF_016801865.2. NCBI lineage: Eukaryota > Metazoa > Arthropoda > Insecta > Diptera > Culicidae > Culex > Culex pipiens. The sequence continues at coordinate 207,686,834 of NC_068938.1, forward strand.
AGTACTGGAAAGTCGAGGTTGATTTTTTTACTATCATAAAGAGGATTTTTTCATCACTCGTCGTATTTATCCAACGAGGTTCACCGAGTTGTATAAATACGACGAGTGATGAAAAAATCAAGTTTTGCAACGAGTTCCATAAAAAACGAAACTATTGGCACTACGCCCCCCGGGGCATGGCCTTCCTCTAACGTGGGATTTCTGCTCCAGCGCCTCTGACGAGACAGGAGAAACCGGGACCGACGTTTTACTTCACCATCCGATAGAAGCTCAGTGGATAAGGCGGGAATCGAACCCGCGTCTCATAGCATCATCGGGATCGGCAGCCGAAGCCGCTACCCCTGCGCCACGAGACCCACGGCGATTGATTGAGCAACGAGTTCCATACAACGTTTTTTTTTTTGCAATTCCGACAAACACCTTTTGAACAGAATTGTAAAATAAATGTCCATGCATTTAGTCAATGAATCGTTTAAATAAAAAAAAATGAAAAGTATAACTTTTCCTAACAAGTGCTGAAAAAATCAACTCTCGTCAACTTTCGTTCAAGAATGACAGGATAAGGATGTAGTTTCACGACGGAATTGCAAAAAGTATTTTTTTTTTACTATTTCAGTTTTCAGTTTTCTTTTTTCACAACAGAAATGCAAAAACAAACATTGTTAAAGCAATAAGTACAAATTAGTATGATAAAAACGGCGTTTGATTTCAAAATCCAGGTACTGATACTTTAACTTAAAAAAATGAATAATTTTTTAGACATTTAAAATTAAACTAGCATTTTTCACCTAATTGCCGTAGGTCACCAAAATGAGTTATGATGTGCCCTCCCCTTTTACGACGCACTATTCCCAGACATCGGAAAGATCATCGAACCGATTAGAAGTTCCCTAATGAATCACTCACCCATCATCGAGTCATCGCGACTGAACCGTCATAAAATCTCTCCCCGTCGAAAGTCAGCCCAAATGGAGCGCGCATAAAAGCCAATCAACAATTCTATCATAAAATTCTTGATTTTCACCTCTCCTCACTTAATTTGTTCCTGTCTGGGAGACCCGCACCTTCAGGAAAAGGACGTGTTTATGGGTGGGGGACAGAAAAATCGTTAAAAAAATTATAATTCAAAGGATGCATTCCGAACTCGTAAATTAATAAAGTCATAAATGGAACGTCTCGCGTGGGGAGAGATCGATTTGGGAACTAATAGCGCCATCAAAATTTGAACGAAAGTGGACTCGTATCAGCCAAGAATAGTGCGTCCATCCCGGGAATTCCCGGGACAAAAATCCCGGGATTTTTCCAAAACCGGGAATTCCCGAATCCCGGGATTTTTCATATTTTGTCCCGGGAATTCCCGAAATTGAAAACATATCAAATTTTGGTCTAGAAATTCAGATTTGGTTGTGGAAATTAGTAATCGATAAGCATTTTAAAGCATTAAATTTTTATTCGGCATATGACAACATTAATTTGGCAGGGAAAATTGTTAAAATTTTTGTTTACAGATCCGCAAAATGCTTTGCGCCTTAGATATTTTCTACTAAATTTTATTTATTTAAAAAAAGACTTATTATTATATTCACGTTCATTTATGACTTTAAACTTGAAAAAAGCATAATATTTTAAAAATTATTTAACTTTTCATCATAAACCGGCATCTGGAGCAAATCAGGAAAAAGTAACGAATTAAGACAGCTGTTTAAGCTAATTTGTTTTTGAATAACGTTCTGATTGTTTTGATTGATTTCGATTACAACAGGAACAGATCAAAACAATTAGTACACAAATTTCCAAATTTATTGCTCTAAAATCTCCTGTACCTATTCAGACTGTAGTCCCGATTATCCCCAGTTGATAGTTGATTGGTAGTGACTTAAAGATAATTTTTAAAATATGTTTTTAAATATAAAACATAAAATTCTAAACTTATCCAAAGTGTTACATTGTCTGGTATAATTTTATTTCTTGTTGTTTTAGACACTTTCAATGAAATTGCATAAGCTTTTGTAGTTATATTATATAAATAAAAAAATAAAAGAAATAAATTCAAAATTCTGGTTCAATTAAATTCCAAAGCACATAAAGAACACATTTTTTAAATTGTGTTTTACACTATCTAAAGACTGCTGTCCATGTTCAGATTGAAGTGTAGCTTATCACCATTAACAGTTTTGAGCTAATTCTATGATTTAAGCTAGAAAAACGTAACAAATATAATGAAAACATAGATTTTATGACTGCTGCAAAAATTTCCCGGGATCCCGGGAATTCCCGGGATTCAAAAAATATTTTTCCCGTTTCCCGGGAAATTCAAAACCCGGGAAAATTGGACGCCCTAGCCAAGAAGAGTTCAACTTCTAATGACTCATCATCGAGAATTGGAACTGAAAGTGCCAATTCATCTGCCAACGTCTGGTTTCGATTTCTATTGGTTTATTAACCTAAATTTTCAAAAATGCTCGAAACCCCGGTGAAGGCCATAAATCTCCGGTTTCCAATCGCTCATTTTTCGGTGAAATTTTTCGCGGATGATTTACATACTTGGGCCACCGTCACAGGCAGAAATGGCGTGCAGAAAATTCCGACTGATTTGACGAGCTGCGGCCACTAACTGGAAGTGACGTTAACGTGAGGTCGCTGATTGGTTGGTCGGGGAAATTCCGGACCGTGGAATGGACTGGATGGTTTTATTGGAGTTGAAGAATTGTTTTGCGATCGTGATTTAAACCAGCATTTGCTTCTCCGACATTCAAGTGATATTTGCAATGTCCCAGTTGAGTTAAGGTCATCATCCTACTAGGTGGATTCCCTGCACGTGTCCCAGAATCTCGCCGAAACTCCCATCTCACCGTGTCATCCCCGAAACGAAATTTCATTTATTAATTTCGTTCCAAGATCGACTCGTTCGTTCACTCACTGGAAGGCAGAATTCCATCATCCCCGGGCCTGATTAGACCCCGCTGGCCAGACCCATCCCCTCGGGGGCTGGTTCGAAGATCATCAACACGTTGCAGCGCTCTGCCGTGATCTTCCTCACGATCTGGCGCTTCAGCGTCGGGGTCTCCCGAAATTGAACTCCTCTAAATCAATCTAGATTGGTATCAATTTGATCAACTACAATCGCCAAATGAGTGATTGCGTGTGGAGAATCGATGGCAGGCAGGCAGAAGAAATTGGATTGGTTCCAGCTCTGGCGACCTGGCGAGTAGACGAACCCCGAAAAAAAAAAAACAGCAAATCATTTATCAATAATAAATTATTTTCCTGGGATTGAGAGGCTCCGGGGCAGAACCCGGTTGCGTTCCAGAAATAGCGTTTGGCCTCTCTGACTGACAACGCGGACGTTCCAGCGAAGAAACCTTGGGAAGCAGCCACTTGGACCGTTTAGTTTTCATTTTCGCTCTTGTTGAAACAGTAGTTGAGCAAAATTCGATTTTCGGCCGAACCCTTATAATTAGTAAATTGAAATGCGTAACCTGTTGTCATTAAAACCGTTCTCTTTTAATATCGTTAGTCGTGGTAACAAGCCGCGAGACTTATTAAATTTAATCACGCCGCGACCCTGCAGTTAACTGTCATCAAGTTGATTTGCATAACGGTAGCTGGGGTCCCACTCGCCACCGGTCGGTCGTAACCTCCAAGACTTTTTTCCTTTCATTTTTTTTTGTTTCTTTCTTCGAGGATGGATCCTTTCATATAAATATTGACTGTTATTAATTTCATTAAGGTTTAATGCACACGCTCGGTGGCGGTTCATTTGGGTAAACGATGCGCCAAAATGTGTTCCCTGTTAAGCAATTTATGTTTGGCAGTTTATGTTTAAACCATTTGGAAAAGTGAATGGTGATGAAGTACGAGAGCGTACAAGTAAACATTTTCATTAAATTATTTTAATATGCTTTGGAATTCGCTCTGATTGAACTTTTTTGTTACCTTTAGTATATAACACCCTTAAATGATTTTTTTATAACAAAAGCTATCACACCGTCTTTGCAAACTGAAAACTAAAATTAAATGGGACAAACATTGAACGATAATTCCCAGGAGGATAAGGCGGAAATCGAACCCGCGCTCATAGCTACTTAGGGATCGTCAGCTGAAGCCACTAACCACCGGTGCGGCCCTCCTATAACTCTTGAAAAATTAAAAAAAATCATCGATTCTAATCCAACAAACCTCTTAAGTTTGACCGATTCGTTGAAAACCCAAGAAAAACATGGATTATTTGCAAGCAGCAGCTTTAACCAGTGATGGAAATTTAGCGAGAAGAATAAAAGTCTTTGGCGATTGGCGAGTTGCTCTCAGCAGCTCGGGCTCTCGCGACGAGAGAAAGGGATGTTTCTCGTAAGAGCGTGAGAATTCCAACAATGGTTTGGGACGAAATTCACACTTGTATTGATGGCAAATCAAGCGTTTCACAGAAGAAAACATATTTAAAAGATGTTTTCCTGCATTTTTTTAAAAAAAGTTACATAAATACTATATTTTTGTTGAAACTCGTTGAAATAATGTTTTATCAGTGCTCGTCATTTTTATCCAGCTCTCTAAACCTAATTGAACAGAATTATTACTTTCAATAACCTTTATTTCTTAAAAATTTTTTGATGTCGTTTAAAATGCAACACTTATGAAGACCAGTTAAAAAATATGATTATTTTTTGCATCAAGAAGAAAATTATTAAAAACAATATCAAAAATTTCTCAAGAAAAGTTGATCGTTGAATATTCTGTAAATGCATACTGAAAACTAAATCAAAATAAATAAGTATAAAAAAAACAAACAAAACAACTGACAATCCCACGTTTCGTTCTGTAAATGAAGAAAATAGTGTGACAGGGTTGAGAAACTTTCACGATTTCGTGAACAGCTTGAAATTTGTGGAAATTTTGGAAAATTATTTTGAAACCTCAAATAATAGCAAGCAATTTTGTCAAAGTAACATTCAGTTAATACAGCCAACTTTTGAAGGACACACTCGCCAGCCAGTGACAAGTTAAGACGTGTTTTGCTCGTGTTGTCATCTCGCGTGCTTGGAAGTTTTTGACAGATGGAGGTGGAGGAATCCTCCGAAGAGGAAGATTTTTGTCCCGTTCGCGGGAATCGGAAGCGGAAGAAGTCCAGCGAGGTCACTGGAATCGGCATCATAGGAGAAAAAGTTGAGAAGACCCTGCTCAACAAAAACAAGTTCAGCCCGCTAGCAGATAACAAAAACAACAACAATGCCAGCCCAGTAGGAAGAGGGGACGCCCCCGGCCAGTCGGCAGGTAAACAAAAGCAACCACCTTTGGTGGTGAAGAACACCACGGATTTTTACAAGCTCGTGACGATAGTGGAAAGTTGTAAATTTGGTTTCAAACCGATTTACAAACTAACCCGATTTGGAACCAAGGTGACCTGCTTCTCTGTCAAAGATTTTGACAAGTTGCAAGAGCTTCTCAAGAAGAAGAAAGTGGAATTCTACACCCACGATCGGCGGAGCGAACGAAATCATCGGGTGGTTCTTCGTGGTTTTCCTGATGAACTGAAACCGGACGAGGTCAAGTACCTTCTGAAGAGGGACCTCAAGCTGGACGCGCTGGAGGTGCATATCATCAAGCGGAAGGAAAAGTCCACCGTGGACGAAACTCCGTACATTGTGGTCTTCCCCAAGGGATACACCAATCTGAAGAAGCTCTCTGCAATGAAAGTTGTGGCAAGCACTATCATCCGGTGGGAGGCCTACCGGAACAAGCGGCCGAACGTGACCCAGTGCAGGAACTGCTTGCAGCTGGGTCATGGAACCAGGAACTGTCACCTGAAAGGGAGGTGCAACAACTGTGGGGGTCCCCACAAGACGGACGAGTGCAAAGTCCAAGAAGCCGAGCCGAAGCGGTGTGCCAACTGCTCTGGAGCCCACGAAGCCACGGACCGCAGCTGCCCTAAGCGTGCGGACTTCATCCGGAGGCGCCAACAGGCGTTGAAACCGAAACCGCCGGCAAGGAAAGCGGAGAAGCAGAGTCCAGCAGTTCCGGCGTTCATGCCGGCGGAGTTTCCTCCGCTGCCGGGCGCAGTTCTGGACGGAAAATCCAAGGATCGCTCTCGTCCCGCAGGAAGCAGCCAAGGTGGCCCCCGAGACGGTGGAGCCACGGAGAAGGAAGCCGGGGAGGTACTCTACAGTTCTGCTGAGCTGTGGGGCATTTTCTCCGAGTACATCGGCAGATTCAAAATCTGCAAGACCCGCTTGGACCAAGTAACCCTCGTCAGTTACATGATCTCCAAGTATGGAATTTGAGGAGTTTTTTTTTTTGTTATTATATATTGTTTTACTGATCCTCGGTCCCAACCTGGTCACAGCACCTAAAAGTACCTAATAAAAATAAGTTAAGAAAAAAAAAATAAGTGCAGGAAAAAGTACACCGTTTATATAATTCTTTCAAATTTGACTTAATTTATACGCATTAAAAAAAATCATGCTACAATGTCACGGAAATTTATTTAATGATATTTATAAACATTTATACATTTTAAAAATCATTCCATCTTGGAACGGTTTTTCATAAGACCGGAATTTCAAAAAGAACCGCGGCACTTTTTTGTGAGCCATGGTTTGTTCGTTCCTCTTTGTGAACCGGCTCTTTGAGCGGCTCGCTCTTTTTTGCCCACCTCTAGTTTTGAGTATTTTTTAAAATGGAAAAGTGCGGCCTATGAAACAAGAGATGTTTGATAAAAGTGTTGAATCTTGAACTTTTAATGCTATCGAGATTTTTTTTTTTTCCTTAAGCATAGTTCCAAAAACTTCCCCGCGGTGCACATTGCAGTTGATTAGAGCGTACAAATACGGTTCCCAAAGTACGCCCGATGCAGCGCATATGGCCCTCGCACCAGGGATGCAAAATCACCCCATCCGTACTCCCGGTCCGGGTCTCGGGGTCATTAATCAAATCAATCATTAAAATTACACCATTCCAACACTGGATGGGGATATCTCGGCGAGCAGGACCAGGCAGGACGATGATTGATTTGAATGCATAAATTAAGTGCTTAATGCTCGTGCAGTTTGTCTGATTATTGACAGTATGATTGGTTATTATTTCGGACCCCATGCGAGAGCGCGTGTGTGCGATCCTCATACGGATTCACATACTCTCGTGATTGCCAGGTTCGAGAGGGGGAGAAGCGCTTATCTAGGAATCCATCGCGAGGATGCCATCAATGGGTAGGAGTGATTCAGTCAAGTTGTGCAACACAGCCGCTGATTAAGAATCACAAATCAATCTCTGAGCAATGAGCTGAGTCGAGGACGGTAATTTATGCGCGTGCAGAACTTCAGCGCTCAGACTTGGGAGTTGTGCGTGAGTTCCGCGAGGGGTGTCCCACCTGGAGCGACACGTCCTGGACGTCCGTCAGATGATCTAGTTCGATTGATTGACCGCCGCCGCTGCGTGGTCCGAGGGACTTTGAATAGAATTTCAATTATCCACGACTCTCTGGACGCTCTCCCCAGCCGAGGTACGCACTTCTGCGAGTCTTCCCCGAAGGAACTCGGGAATCGATTTTTATCTGCTCGCAACAGAATCATTAATCAATATGGTAATTGTTCGGCGGACGACTCATACATCGAAGGGCAGTTTTGTGAGCAGTTCTTGAAAAGTGATTCCGTCATATGCAAATAGCCCGGTCCAAGAACATGATAGTATCGAGCTCCCTCCCGTGAAAGGTCATCCGAGGCTATCTCCGGGGAAGCAAATTTCGTCGTGCTTCTGGTGATGGACTGGACCATGAATATGCAAATTTTATGCGCGTGCACGACGCGAACGATCAAGTGCATCGTGACGGTTCAAGGAAAACGTTGCCTGGAAGGTGATTGAGTGTTGATTGTTTGGAACCTGCTATCGATTGGGAGATCTTCCCGCGGAAAACTGGTTCAAAGTGGCTGGAGACGATGTCGGGGATGATTGAGTGACAGTGGTGCGTGAGTTATTCAGAGTTTCTCTAGAATATTTTCTTACAAATGTTCAACAACCTTTCCCCGATTACATTCCCCCCAAAACTAATTGCCGGTCAAATCAGCCAATCACCCGTTACCATTTTCCGTCCGTGGTCCCAACATGGACAGCTCCGTTAACATGCAAATTGCGTCTGCCAGTCGTCGGCGGCGAAAATATGCCGTGAAAAATTCCAATCAAAAAGAGGTCCAAACCCTCCAAATGAAGACCGGCTGCAGCCGCCCTTCCCCTCCCCTCCTCTTACAGCACAATTTTTCCACCACTTTTCAAAGTAATTGGATCCGCGAACCCACCCGACCACGTACAGTTCAATTATTTTACCGGAGCAGGCCCCGGCCAAACGGCCCTCCAAAATCGATTCCAAATTAAATCTTTCAGTTGTGCGCCCCCGGACACAATGAGCGGCAACCGGTGGCAACCCGCCCCGGCATCCAGGGCGTCGTCGGTCCTTGGTCCTGGTCAAAGCTTGGGCTTGTTTTATGTTTTTTTTCTCTCTCATTTTTGTGAGAGTGTGTGTCCGAGATTCCGTTTTGCATATAAGCTCTATAAAGTATAATGTAAACAAAGGTAGCAGAACTCTCGGGGAATGGCAAGATAACAAACATTATTTATATTTATACCATATATTGCATATATTATTATGCATTCTTGCTGGGAGATGGTACCGTCCAGAGGGGTGATTCGTGTTTTCGTGAAATAAATTGTAACGTATCATTTGCAATCATTAGTCCTGAATTAACTTTGACTAAACATGTTTAAAAAATAAATAATTATTCAAACTATTCTCTTTCAAGCCAATTTTAACATTTTTTTAAGTCTTACCTCATTGAATTTGTGTAGTTTAAACAAAATGCCGTATATTTCGAAAATACTACAATTTTCAAAACATGAAATATGGTTGTCAAACGAAGCAAAATTTGCAATATGGGTACCAAACTAAGCGAAATTTGATAGGCATTTAATTTTTTTTTTTGAAACACTAAAAAAATATTTTTTTTGTATTTTTCGAAAATACTTAAATTTAAAAAAAAATCTACAAACAAGCTAAATTTTATGTAAAGCAGACAACATTTGAATGTATGTTTGAAGCATGTAAAATTTTGTTTCGTTTGATACCCATATTGCATATTTTGAAACTTTGAGTATTTTCAAAAAAATACAGTCTTTTGCGAAAATTTTAGTATTTTTCAAAAAAAAAAAATTAAAAGCATAGCAAATTGTGCTTCGTTGTGCCATATTGCATTTTTTTTTTAAATTGAGTGCTTCGAAAAAAAATGATATTTTGTAAAAAATAGTATTTAAAAAACATTCCTAAGGTGAAAAAGCATGCACAATTTCGCTTCGTTTGGTACCCATACAGCAAATATAGAAAATATGAGTATTTTCGTAAGAAACGGTATTTTATGTGTATTTATACTTTGAAAGTTACTACATTTTCAAAAAAACCAATATTTTGGTGAAAGCATTGTTTATTTAACACAGTTTGGTTTAATGAAGTCGTTTTGTTTTTTTTTTTTCATGTTTATTAATATTATACCGAAGATTTCATTGTATAATACTAACATTTTCATAAAATATCGTTTTCCAAGTACTTCAATTCCAATGATTGCAATGAAGGTAAAAATCGACGCAAAATTTTATAAAGATTCTTTATTACTTTTTTAGTTTTAGTTTAAATACTAAAATTTTCACAAATACTTTTTTTTAAATACCTGAAATTATATTATTTGCAGTATGGGTATCAAAAGCCGCATAATTTTGTAAGGATTTTCAAATAAGACCGTTGCATCGTTTGATACCCATATTGGAAATTATGAAAAAAAAAACTTTTTTCTTAGCGGTATTTTGTGATAATTTTAGTATTTTACCCTTAAAACTTTAATGTAATGAAAATTTAGTTTGAAACTTGTGCATTGTTGTTACCCATTTTACAATTTTGATAATTCGAGTTTAAAAAAAAGCGGTAATTAATGATAAAACTCTCTGTAAGTACTTTGCTAAACTCTTGAAGAAAGTAAGAAAAGAATCTTATACATCCGCGGTCCAATCTGATATTCTGTAGCTATCTTAAAAAAGTTCTTGTAGAACTCTTTTTCTTTTTGTGGGTCTTGAGTCTGGTAGAGCATAAAAATGTTATTTTTTCATATTTCATCATGACTTGAATTAAAAAAAGAGAGATCAAGTTTGTTTGAGTTGCAAAATGTCTGCAATGGTATGAAATTTTATTATTAAATAATCTGAATTTCAAAATTAAATCATAAACATTCTCAAATATGTTCAAATAAGTTTCTTTAAATCTCAATAAATTTTGCTGTCTAATACCAAGCGTGAATAGATTTTGTTCATGCCTAGTTAAAAAAAGAATTTGATTAAAACAAGTGCTTTCAACTAAATAAAAATAATGAAAATTTCATCGTAAGGGTATTAGCTTCGTCGTTATTCCAAAACATTACACATCCATAATAATACACCAAATCATGCATGCAAAAAGAGATATTTAAATATTTTATCTTTTGGAAATGGAAAGGGCCTCGTGGCGCGGTGGTTAGCGGCTTCGGCTGCCGATCCCTAAGATGACATGGGGCGCGGGTTCGATTCCCGCCTTATCCTCCTGGCCTTCTATCGGATGGGGAAGTAAAACGTCGGTCCATTTGCGTAAAAGAGGTTTTGGGTGACTCACCACACATAACCTTCGGATGCCTAGAAATGAGCAGAAACTTGCAACAGAGCCCACAAAAGACCCGGGGGTCGTTAAAGTGGATTGCTTTGCTTTTTTTTTTGGAAATTATACATAAATATTTTTTTTTAATAAGTTTCAAAGCCAAAAACAATTGTTGAAATTTTCTTCAGATTATCTTATTAAAGTAACTATTTTTAATGAGTTGTTAAAATATATAGTTGAAAAAATTAAAAAATATTTATTTCTTAGGTGGTGTTGCTACAACATGGAAAATTGTATTACACATAAAATAAGTTGATAAAATAAGGCCGTTGCAAAATTTTTTTGTCCCTCGACTCTGGTCGAGGTCGAGGGAGGGGCAAAAAAATATAAAAATTGAAATAACTAATCATGGTCTCAACATTTTAATGAAAAAAGTGTTTTAAAGTGCATTTTACACCTGCCCAGTTGTTTTGCAATCATTCGTTTTCAAATTAACCAAATATTGAAGAGATTGTTTTTTCGCCGAATAAAAAACTTTTTGCGGTACTGCACATTGGAATTCCCCAAAAATTGAAAATATTTTTGATCGATCCCAGACATGCTAAATTTGATTTTAGACGAAGGATGCATTTCAAATTGTTTTCAGTTGGTAAGACTTCTATTCTCTTTAAAATTTTGAAGTCTTTTGAAAAAAAAATTTTTGAACTAACTTTAAAAATAAAGAATTATTCTTGACAAAAAAAAACAGTTTTGCTGAATTTTTTTGAGGACAATTACTAAGAACAATCATGAATTATATGTGCATTTAATAACAAGTCCACAAAGGTCGAATTATAATGTATTTGATTTGTTTGATTATTTTTAGTTGGGATTTCTCAATAATAACTTAAAAGTAAAACAAGATATTCAAATGGTCAGACAAAACGATTTGTCGAAAAAATGAACTTCTGGTACAAACAATTGCTAACAGAAAAAAATGGATTTTTTGAAATGTAATGTAATCTAAATAATCGTGAAAAAGGGAAATACATCAGGAATTGATCAAATTTTTAACAGTTCTTGATGTAATGTTACACATTTTTTAATACAAAATTTGTCACCAATCCCTGACAAAACTACCATATTTCTCTCGTTAATAATGTTATTGAAGCAATAATTTAAATTTTCTTTTGGGTTCGTTGAAATTATCATATAAAATTGTTTTAGCATAATCAATAAATTTGTTGATATTTGTCGGGTGAAAAATCTCAAAATCAATTTTAGAGTAAAATGTGATTGGTGTATTTGCATTTGTCAGTTTTCAATATTGAGTATCAATATTGATATTCAAATATATAAAATAGAATATCGATATCAAAGTCACTCTACCCACCTATCCAGTACATTTCCCTTCCAGTTTTTCCCAGCTAAAGCCACGTTCCGAAATAACAAAAAAAAAGAGGGAGCCACCCCGACCCAAAGGCCATCGTCATCGTCATTTTCGGAGTCTTAACAGATTTGACTAATCGGCGGAGCATAAATGCACTCTTTTTTACAGCAGCAGCAGCAGCAACAACCAGCAGAAGCAACAAGCGCATATATGCATAATGCTGCCAGCAGATCACATACATAACAATGATGTATTCAGATCGGTCCGAAAAAAATGAGAAACAGACTTGCAGTACAGATTCTCCGGTGCGCTGGAAACTTGTTGAATCGGTCGGAGGTCGGACGGTTTTTCCTTTTGCTGCTGGAATCTCTGTCCCCCTTCCTACCTCTTTTTTGAGTTGATTTGGTTGTATGGAAATTTTCTCATTAAAATTTATTCTTTCTTGCAGATTTGGTGTATTGCGGGGTTGCTGCTGCTGCTACCCATTGACTTACTGCCGGCACAAGTGGGTACAAATAACTGGTGTGGTCGGCTCAAGACCCTTAGGCCAGAGCAGAGAGAGTGCATGGACACGTGAGAGTACATAAAATATAACAAGATGTTGTGGACTCGAGTGTGGTTGTGACGAAAAAAAGGTTTCGTTGAAGACAGTGGAAAACAGATGAGTTACCAGAAATAGAAACAGATTTTTTGAAATTTGGAAACTTTTAAGTTAAAGACAAATTTTAATACTTGTTCTTACTCCGTCAACCCAGAGACCTGTCCACAAGTGAGAAACCCGAAAAAAAAGTGCCCTCCTTAACTACACACTCCAGGAATCGCAAGGTCTCCACAGTTCAAGCCCAGAACAAGCCCCAATCACATGTTCGTTCCCGTGTCGTGGACCTCGTTACCTGGCGGTCGTTGGCCGGAGCCGCAGCAGTGTGTATGTTTTTTTTTTCGGTGAGGATCAGTTAACAAATATTATTCAGCACATCATAAATATTTCATGGGAAGACCCCGTCGTCGTCGGTCGTTTCCGTGGTCGATCCAAATCGCGGGATGCACTCCATTTCTCTTTTTTATTATTTTCCGTATACCCTTCATTTTGGAGAGTTGGCCAACTCCAGCTCCGTTCCATCTAGCGAGCTCCCCGAGACTGTTATTATTTTTGTCTCATAACCTCCCCGAAACTGCGGGTAGAGTTTGAGGTATTGTTTTAAATATATCATTACACTAGCCGCGGACGTCTCTCGCGCTCTAATATGATAGGTTTGCAAGGCGAAGAAGTGAAAGGCTTTGGTTTCGACGCGCGGATTTCGGAGTGCTCATTTATCGTGGAACCAAATTAAAACCTTCGCCGCGGTGCCACTTAGCCTATCATCAAACTGGGGTCCCAAATTTGTATCATTAGCAAATGGCCATTCCGAGGAAGGGGGATGCTTTGAGTTAGTGAAGATCGCTGGCCTTTCGCCTGAACTCGTCGAGAGGACAACATTGTGAAGTCCAAGGTTTCCGTTCTAATATGGCAAATTATCGGGTGCCACCCCTCCAGAAAATCAACTCTGCCACGGAAAGACGGGGTGGTGCAAATTGGATTTTGATTGCACTACAACGCCCTTGAACTTACCGGGGCCACGGTATATCTGACGACTAGTCCAACTGGATGTAATCGAC
>NC_068938.1:207705509-207740509 GCF_016801865.2 Culex pipiens pallens
GGTGGAGGTGGTGGGTGTGCGTGAGCACGTTTTCGGTTCAAGTTTCCCAGCTGATTTTCAACGGGTTTTAAGGGATATTACATGCTGTGGAGAATTTTTTAAGTTGAAAATTGAATTTTGTAATTGACTTCGCCTGTTTATGTTTCATAAATACTTTGCTCTTATGTTTTACCTGTGAAAATTTCTTTGTTCTAGAATACATAAATCTTTTTCTTGATACAAATTTTAGCCGCCTCAAATATTTTTAAATAGTTTCTTCAATATCGATCCGAAAAATCTCGGGACCATAAAAAAGCTTTCAAAAAAACAATCAATTGAATGCAAAAAGAAGTTAAAAAAAAATGGAAACAATTTAAAAAGCTTTTTCCTGCGTTGAAAATCATATTTTCGATATATAAGGAATTTTAGCATAATTCGCTTGAAAACTTTCTTCATCCCCGAAAGAGAGAGGAGGCCCTACGCAAATGAAAATCGCTCTCGAAATTTTCGGATAAAATCAATCAATCAAAAAATATTGTGAATCTCATTTTAATCATAACTTAAAATAGTTGATTTCGCTTTGTTTACATTCATTGATCATCTACGAATATCGAGGTGAGACGTTACACCTGCAAGTGTAGTAGTGAAATCAATGTTCCGAAGAATAATCCAGATAATGATTTTTTTTTTGTTTCATTTCATCGATCTCTCGTGCGTGAGAGAGGAGAGTCATGTTCGCTTCCGATTTTGTTCTCTTGATGAGCTACAAAAGATGTTCCTTTGATGAAGATTCTTCTATCGCTGGAAAGGAGAAATGAGAAATGAGAAATGAAAAATGAAAAATGAGAAATGAGAAATGAGAAATGAGAAATGAGAATTGAGAAATGAGAAATGAGAAATGAGAAATGAGAAATGAGAAATGAGAAATGAGAAATGAGAAATGAGAAATGAGAAATGAGAAATGAGAAATGAGAAATGAGAAATGAGAAATGAGAAATGAGAAATGAGAAATGAGAAATGAGAAATGAGAAATGAGAAATGAGAAATGAGAAATGAGAAATGAGAAATTCGAAATGAGAAATGAAAAATGAAAAATGAAAAATAAGAAATGAGAAATGAGAAATGAGAAATGAGAAATCAGAAATCAGAAATGAGAAATGAGAAATGAGAAATGAGAAATGAGAAATGAGAAATTAGAAATTAGAAATTAGAAATTAGAAATTAGAAATTAGAAATTAGAAATTAGAAATTAGAAATTAGAAATGAGAAATGAGAAATGAGAAATGAGAAATGAGAAATGAGAAATGAGAAATGAAAAATGAGAAATGAGAAATGAGAAATGAGAATTGAGAAATGAGAAATGAGAAATGAGAAATGAGAAATGAGAAATGAGAAATGAGAAATGAGAAATGAGAAATGAGAAATGAGAAATGAGAAATGAGAAATGAGAAATGAGAAATGAGAAATGAGAAATGAGAAATGAGAAATGAGAAATGAGAAATGAGAAATGAGAAATGAGAAATGAGAAATGAGAAATGAGAAATGAGAAATGAGAAATGAGAAATGAGAAATGAGAAATGAGAAATGAGAAATCAGAAATCAGAAATGAGAAATGAGAAATGAGAAATGAGAAATGAGAAATGAGAAATGAGAAATGAGAAATGAAAAATGAGAAATGAAAAATGAGAAATGAGAAATTAGAAATTAGAAATTAGAAATTAGAAATTAGAAATTAGAAATTAGAAATGAGAAATGAGAAATGAGAAATGAGAAATGAGAAATGAGAAATGAGAAATGAGAAATGAGAAACGAGAAATGAGAAACGAGAAATGAGAAATGAGAAATGAGAAATGAGAAATGAGAAATGAGAAATGAGAAATTAGAAATTAGAAATGAGAAATGAGAAATGAGAAATGAGAAATGAGAAATGAGAAATGAGAAATGAGAAATGAGAAAAAATAAATGAGGAATGAGGAACGAAAAATGAGAATAATAAATGAGGAATGAAAAACGAAAAATTGGAAAATCTAAGAAATGTCATGTGATTGTTTGATATTAATCTCGAGTAATCGTTAACAGCTTCTCAATGGATAAGAAACAGCTGTGTATCAAATGATTATTAGTTACCTTATCACAGGATCATCACACTCCCCGCAGTTAAATTCACACCTTTTGCCATCGTCAAATTAACACCCCCGTTAAAATATGCTATTAAGTTATGTCCCACAACTACGCTACAACGCCACCTTGCTGCTGCTTCTGACACACTCACTTGGCGCCGATTAACACCTCCTTGGAGCAAATTCATAATTGTTTCGTTTACGACCGTCAGAGCAGTGAAACAACCCTTCTTCCTGGCGGCAACTCGTCATCGCAGTCTGACTCTTGTTTATCTTGTTGATTGAAGTTCTTCTTCACCACCGCACCGCACCGTAATAACCTTCCATCAGTTTCAACGGGGTTCAACTTTTTTCGGGCACACGATGCAGCTGCCCGCTGGCCCAGGGCCAAGGCCCTTTTATTCTTCATTAATTTGATGGCCCCGTTTTCGAGAACGACGTCGGCGTGAAGATCAAGAGGCGATTGCGATGCCCCCTCAAAATTGAACCGCGCTCGATGATGTAACAACACACTGTTGGATGTAGATTCAACAACCCGCCCAATTTGCAAACGAACGTTACGACGGGGGACTCTTGTGGTGGGAAAAGGGGGTGCAAATAGGGCCACTTTTTCCCCGGGAATGCACGAAAATGAGCCCCCTCATGAGAGCAAATTATGGCATCATTTTCCTTCACCTTTCCAAGAGACCATCCCGATCTGTGCCGGCAAGAACCTGAAAAAATGTGCAGGACTCGTGTCGGAAGGTCTCTGGGGGAGGGAGAGGTATTGGAATCACGACAATTTACAGCCACGCGGAACCATTGGGTTGAGTTGAGTTGGGCAAAAGAGGGCTTTATTCAAACATAAAGAGCCATGAAATCGGCAAATTTCATCGCCATCATCATCCGGGGGTCCCATCCCTTTCCGCCAGTCAAGACTTGAAGCTTGGCCCTTAAAACTGGGAAGAATATTGAGGCTGTGGGCTCTCATTATTATTGTTATTATTTGTTCGAACTCTAAACGAGAAGAAAAATGATGGAAGAAGCCGTGAAGTGTGGAGTTGCACCCTGTTAACCAGGTCGTGTTCTGGGACTCGGTGCTAACCACGGCGACGACCAAGAAGACGGTGAGGGAATCATATGGAGTCCAACAACATACCTCAACTTGGTGGGTTTTAGGTCAAGCAGAACCTTGTTATTGCAACGATGTTCTCGAACAACGAGATCATGTAGAAGGTTTGGATAGAAGGTCAAAATGGCTATTGAAATTTAGTTCTGAGCTGTCAAAGGTCACTAAGTTTGCTAGGTTTGACGTAAAATTTGCTAAAAATTTGTTGAAATTCCACAATTATGGCCTTCCGCGTGAGCTTCAAATTCCCCATTCACCTTTGAGCTTAATTTGCAGCTCATGTTTAACGCATTCCACAACAAACTTGCTGCGAATGCAACCCGCATTAGCAACGGTGTGCAGCGCGGTTCTGGCCCAGATCTGGGCCTGAATGTGTGTCACCGCGTCATTCGATACGACCTACCTCAATGCAGAACCAACCGTCAACGCGGTGTTGTGTCAACCGACTCCGGGCCAACGACACGTCGCGCGCAACACATTAAATTAAATTGATGTTTCTATTATTGCAATTGTGTGTATAGGCGTGTGTGTGCGTTTTTTCAAACAAACGTCGCAAAATCGGATATCACTTTCCGCATTGCAAGCAATTGAGTCGCGCACTTACTCCACCGTAACTGCAACAATCAGCGAGCGTGGGGAAGGAGAAAAAAAGTGCATTGGCACATGGCCCACAAGAAGAAATTCTCCAACCAAAGCTATTATTTTTCCTTCGGTAGCACATGCCACAGCAGCCACCGGAGCGCACAAAAAGTGTTAATGCCTGGCAGCCAACATGAAACCAACAGGCAGAAAGCAGCAGCAGCCTGGCAGTTTGCAAGAAATGAAAACGCGGAAGAAAAAACGGGAGGAGGAAAAACTTTTGCATCAACATTAAATATTATTGTTTTAAGGCAGGAAGGACAGAGCGGGTTTTGTGGTTGACTAGGGTTATCAATTATTTGGTATGTGATATTTCTCAAACTATTTGACAAAAGTCGATCCGAGCAAATAAAAAAAAATCCATATTTTCTATGCAAATAATTTAATTTTAAGAAAACAATTTTAACTACCTAACTTTACTTGGATGTTCTATTTATAAACAAATTTTAATAAATTAAATATGGAAATAACAAGCCATAGTTTCAAAATTTGCATGGAAAAAGCGTTTTAAAATTCATTTTACACTAGTTCAGTTGTTTTCCAATCCAATTTTTTGAAAAAAAAATTTAAGTTTTGATGAAAGCAATTTTTTTTGCGTAAATACAAAATTTTGCCATGATAAACATCTAAATTTTTTATAAATTTAAAAGATTTATAAATCAACCCAAACATGCTAAAAATGATTCTAAACGCAGGGGAATGCACTTTAAAATGATTTTAACTGATTGCACCTAAATTTTCATTGAAATGTTGAAATTTTTTGAAAAAAAAAAAAATGTTTTGCTCCCTGATTTTTCGGTCCAACTTTGAAGAGGGGCCTCATTAATATTGGGAAAAATACTTCTTTTGACCAATTTTAAAATAAAATTAGCAATTTTCCAAAACACAATTTGTTATTATTTTTTAATTTGTTAAATATGGCACAGAACTAAAGAAAAAAATTTGAACAATTTTTCCAAAGACATTATTTTGACCATGAAATGTGGACTTTTAACAAAAACTAATTCAAAAAGTAAAAATTTTAAAAATAATTTTTTAAATAATTGATTTACCCTTTTAAGGAAATTAACAACTTGTTTGTAATTATTTTTTTTTATTTTAAAAAAAAAGCTTGCTTTCTGAAAAAAAAACACTGGAAGAAAAATACACGCCAGTTTTATGATATTTTTCAATATCAAAGTTTAAAAAATAAGTTTCAAGGCGTTGTCAAGATTTTTCAGTTTAAAATTTTTGGAAGAAAAAGCCTAAGATGTTACAAAAAGACTCACGAAAAATGCATAATGGTATGTATCGTCTAAAAAAAGAATACAAAAATCATTTAACAAAACTGTTTTCTTAAGTGGTCCTAACGTCGAAATTTTTAAAAACCGATAGTGGAAATAGATTCTTCAGACAATTTTACATAAATGTCTCCATATTCACCATTGTCCTATGAACAATTCTTGTTAAGATACAGACGATTTAAAAAAAAAAAAATGTTGAACACAGAATTTTTTTCTGTGGTTTTTGGCAATAATCTAAGACAGACTTAATTGTTCAGGCAAACTTATGGTAAATTAGACGAGCTTTTCGGTAAAAATTTACGAAACTGAAAAATCAAGTCTGTTTTTTAGAAATTGCCAAAAACCACATAAAACCCTATTTTTTAACATTTTATTTAAAAAAAGCTTGGACCGTTTTGTTCTCATTCGATCCGTCTTGGAGTCCCATAAGTCGCTATTGAAAATTATAAAGTTTTGTAAAGTACTTCAAAAGTTATGCTAAAAAAGCGATTTTAACAAAAGTCCGGATGAAGGTATTCGAAAGACCTTTCCAACGAGTTTAAAAGATTGAAGATCTGACGACCTCATCAAAAGTTATAAGTTATAAGTTATTTATGAACTTTTTTGGGGCCGGATCTAATATAAAATGTTGCCCGGATCTATCAACGAGTTCAATAGATAGCAGGGTTGTCACTATCAAAAGTTATAAGCACATAAATGCCCTGAATTATGAAGATCTGTCTACTCAATCTGATGGTATGAATAATAAATCAAGCTGATAGAACACTAAAAGGTCCGCCCTTTTGTATCTATTTTGGATAACATTACCCTCTAAATGTGAGGATGGCACCAACCACCTGAGGGTAGATTAAGCAACGTTTTTTTTTTCAAAGTTTATGTCACCCCCTCTTTTAAAGTCGGCCTGAATAATCAGGAGGCAAAACCATTTTTTTTTTCGACTAACTTCCAAATTTTAATGAAAATTAATGTTTAATCAACCGAAAACCAGTTAAAATGCATTTTCCTGATTTTATAATCATATTATGCATGTTTGAACCTCTTTGAAGGCATTTTAAATTTTCATGAAATATCAATGTACTAAAACTAAAAATTGGAAAGAAACGGGACGCGTGTAAAATGCATTTTTTTTACACTTTTTTCATCCAAATGTTAGGCTTGCAATTTTTATTTTTTTTTAAATTTGCTGTTTCCCCCCTACGCCTTTAGTCAGAGCCGTGGAACATAAACTTCATTAAAAAATTGCAACGGTCATACCACTTACAAAAATTCCAGCACAATTCTTGATTTGAGCTGGAATTGCTCTATTGGAATATCTTTTAATTATTGGTTTATCAATAATAAAAAGAATCCACCAGTTTGATCAAAACTGTTCTGAATAACAACATATTTTATTATTATTTTTATCGTTGACACTTTCAAACATTTTGGTCATTTTCTCACTTGGATGATGTGCTTGGTTTCTGTTAAATTTTGCATTTTTTTTTTCAATTGTTGAACAAAATTTATGAGGCATCAGCCAATGTTAACTTATTTTGTTCTGTATTTGAAAATATGTAATATTTGAACTCTAGTTATTTTCCCCTGCTCGGGATTTACAATCTGAATAGAATCAGCAGATTTTGAGCATGAGCATGAGCATGAGCATGGTTGACTGCCAATGAGCTGCTACTCCGTTATTGACGGATCAGCTGAAGTTACACAATTAACCAACAGATGAGTAGTGGGAGCTAATCATCCTCACTGTATAACCCCTGAAGATCTCTGCTTTAAGTCAATACCGGCGCCCCCCCAAGGAGATGCAGTTCAACAAAGGTAGGAATGTTAGTCCGATAGTTGAAGTTGCAGACTCATCAGACACAGAGTTTGTCGCTCTATACCTGTTGACACCGCATGAGACCGTTGAATCCACAGCATCTCCTTCAAGCATCACGGGAAGTGGGGGAATTGTGTTAGTAGGGGAAGGAAAGGAATGGTCAGGATTCATCTTGGTAGATGATATGACCAGAATGTGAACCATAATCGTTGCCTTCTGAGCTACGGCGCTATGAGAAGGACTTATCATTCGCGTATTTTTTACTTCAAATCGCCGGCGTGCCATCCGAGCAACGATGTTTTGGGATGGACTTTCAAAACGAAATGAAATTTGAATTAACGCATTATTCGGTGACGTACAATTTAAACTAGATCCGGATTTATTATTGGTAGATGATATGATCAGAAAGTGAAACATAATCGTTGCCTTACGAGCTTCGACGCTTTGAAAATGACTTAATTATATTCTCAATCCCGTATTTTTTAGTTCTTACCGTCGGCGTGCCATCCGAGCATCGATGCTATGGGAAGGGCTTTCAAAACAAAATTAAATTTTTAGTAACGTATTATTCGTTATCATGTCAACCTCATGAATTTCATGAAGTTCTTCGCGCACGACTTCTTTACAACCAACTTAACCACGAATTTACCCAGTCCGGACCGCAAAAAACCGGCTCAAAAACAGAAAGATAATATATACACGACGACGCGAAGCCTTCTATCATTAAATTCAAGAAACTTCACTACTTTGCCGCGGATTATCGCGCGTTGATTCGCCAACTGATCCCCTCCACGAACACCACACGACTGAGGGTCAAACTCTCAAGGCCACGCGACACACCCTTTCAATGAATTCAAAAATCTTCTAGCACTTTCTCGCGGATTCTCGCGCGCGTCGATTCGCCAACTGATCTCCCCCACGAACACCACACGACTCTCTAAATAGAATCAGCAGATTTTAGAGCTTAAGTGCTTTAAATTTGGTAAATTATGCAATATTTTGGTTTTTCTGTGTCTGTTCTCCTTAAACCCAATTGAAATGTCCAAATATTATGCAGTAACAAGGCTTACACAGCTGTTTCAATTCACTCCATGTTTCCTGATTCACCTCATTAATTAAATTCAAACAGTCTTTTAATAATTTAACAACCATTATTTTGGTAAAATTAATATTTTTTAAACCAAATTCATAGCAAAGATTTCCTTTTTAACACGTTTTAACTAATTTTATAAAAGTTCCGAAGATTTAAAAATTTGAAAAATTTAAACTTATTGTGAAATGTCTTGAATAGATTTTTATCCTGTTTATTAAAGAATGATCATAAATAATTCTTAATGATTTTAAAAGTCAGGTCACCCTAGAAATCTCCCGTTTAAAACCAGAACGCTTCAAAAAGCATTTGCCTCAAGTGGACACAAAAAAAGAAGTTAGACAACAGCTTAAGACAAGGAATGTTCCACTGGAACAAAACCCTTCATCGTCCTCGTCGTCGCCCGTCCCATTTGCCAAGAAGGGCTGCTGGAAAATCTTATTTATATTTATGACAGCACTCTGCAGTAATATCAATTATGACATTTTTTGTGTGCTGCTGCCATTTCACGTGACTCCACCGATGCCAAATGTTTCTATGCACCTTTCGTTGCGCTGGGTGCATTTTATGGTTTCTGTGGTCCAAACGCCTCCCCTTACCTATCGCGCTGGTGCCAATGAACCATTTGTAATTGCCTGTTTTGATTTTTCTTGTGGGTGGAGGCGAGACCCTTAAGAGCCGTTACATAACCGAGTCCACACGCGATGCTCGTTCAGAAAAAGGTCGTCCTCCGAGCAGCTCGCGGGATTGATGGATTAAAGTGTTTTGTGTCAACGCGGGCTCTTTTCGCTCTGGACAACCGAAGTCCCTAGGTGGGGGACACGTGTGCTCGGTGCACCAAGTTTGAGGGTGGGGAAAATGTCAATGCGGAACCCATTGTAATGCACTTTGTTTTGACGACCGTCGAAGAAGGGGTGAATGTTTACATAAATGTTTAATCAGATCCACTCTCTCGAATTATGTTGGGATTTTGCTCGGAGGGGCTTTTCCGTCAGGTTTTGCATCATGTGCAATGAGCGGTGGTTCTGTTTCAAGGTAGATTTACTTGTTAAAGCTGAAGCGAAAACGGCATTTATTTTTGGTGTCGTAATATATATGATGTAAACTTGCTTTGAGCTAAGAGAATATCAATGATCTTCAATATTGTTTCCTTTTTGTGTTATTTTCAATAAGTCACATACATGCAAAAGTGTTGTTTGAAACTCTAAAAAAGTTATTGCCTATTAGATTGCAAAAACAACAACAACAAACTAATTAAAATCAATAAAAAAACTAACTTAATCCACCTATGTGGTTGGAGCCTTCCTCACTCATTACCAACAATGGCTGATTTGATGGGGTTGTACACAAATTTCATCTATTTTTTAGATCCGGAATAAAAAAGTACATAAATATCACTTAAGTGACCATATCTCGAGACAGGGTTGCCAGATCTTCAATGTTTTGGACTCGTTGGAAAGGTCTTTTGATAACCTATCCAACGATGGGTCGGATGATGGATCCGGACATAGTTTACATACATTTAAGTGAGATCGGGCTTCCAAAAAGTACATAAGACACATTCCGCCGTGACGTTGCAACGCTTTGACTATTCTTTTTTCAGTATTTCGGCTGTAACTCAAAAAATACATTGAAAAGGTACAGATGTTATTACAGATTCGGAAAGTACATTAAATTTCCTATAAGAAACAATAATGAGACATTATTTTTAGCGAATATTCTATTTTTGAGAGGGGAATATGTAGCGTGACGTTGCAACGCGTGACTTTTTCTCAATCCTGACCCAATTCATGTTTCGCCACTAACTCTGCTTTGTTAAACGGCAAATTTGGAGTTCTTCTTCCATTTTCAGTGTAAAATTGGCCAACAAATCGAATGCAATCATTAGTTTTTCGAAAAAATTAAACCTCGATTTTTAAAGACCACTTACATTTCGTGACGTTGCAACGCTCTGTTTTTGAAAATAGGGTTTTTCGTTGCGTTGCAACGTCACGAAATTTTAGTTTCAAAATAAATCATAGTTTTTGTTACTTTGAACAACGTGAGGTTAAGATTTTATTATAAGACATTCATAGACAGCACAAGGACATGTGAATTGCTTGGCCCGCCCATGTTAGACCCCCCCCCCTCCCCCTATACCGCTTTCACAGTAGCAGTACGATTTACGAAGTTTTCCAAAGGGTTTTCATTTTTTTTGTATTTATTCCATTATCACGAAGGACACACCCCCCCCCCCTCTCCCCTCCTCTATCTATGTAATGGGACGTCCATGCATTACGTAATGGCGTAATATCAAGGGGGGGGGGGGTCGAGGATTTATACAAAAAAAATGTATCGGAAATATATTACCAGGGGCTGGAGGGGGCCTAAAAATATAAACGTATTGTTACGTAATGCAAGAACGCTCCCTTAACATTTTAATGGTTTTGGGCAATTAACAAAACACGTGGAAGTTTAAGAAGGGAGGTAAGGAGCTTCAAGTTTTCAGGAGAGCTGAAATTTATAAATAAAGGGCACATAACGTTTGTTGATGGCCCCTAAGGGGTGATCTGCAAACAACGTAACTTATTTTGTTGACTTTTGTGTAAATTTGAGGAAATAATAAAACTATTTACCTGCGCAACATAACATTTTTAATTCCGAACAGCTAAACGTTACATACAACTTATTTAGGTAAGGGTTCGTCCAACAACAAAGTGACAAAAGTTTGTAAAAAAAAATCGAATCACGTGATTTTCATTGCTAAGTGAATTTCACTGTAATTTGGCCTACTTAAAAGTGTGGGATAAAAAAAAATCGTTGCGTTGTATTAGAATGAACCCTCACGTAAATCAGTAAATCATAAAGGGGCCATTCAGTAACCACGTGATTACTTTTTTGAAAGTTTTAGATTTTTCCCCCCTTGTGAACATCGGTATATTTTGATTTGTTCAACAAGTTTCAAAAAATACTACTTTTTTCGAGTTGCATACAAACTTAAGTGACGGAATTTGTGAATGACCCATGTACAATTCTTTTGTAAATATGCTCGGAAACATTATATAAAAAATATATAATATTTAGTATCCTTTTATCTTCAACAACCAACTACGCATTCACCTTTTTGACATGTGGCCAATATGATTTAAAATTTCGTGACGTTGCAACGCAAACTTAAACCTGTTGTAACTTTGGACTTAGACAACCAATTTAGTCGCTTTAGGTTGCATTTGAAAGCTCTTTCCAAGTACAAAGAGCATCCGAAATATCAAAATGATTGAATGTTTAGTTTTCTGTTGGCATAAACAACTGTCCCTTTTTCGTGACGTTGCAACGCAATATAATGGTAAACTTACACTAGTTTGAAAAAATACTTTACTTAAGATAAACTGCAAATCCTTGACATTTCTGTTTCGTACATTTAAAAACCTACAAAATGCAATCAAAAGAATATTTTTTGGATTTTATTTCGCTGAAAACCAGGAGTTTTTAGAAAAATGTTTTAAAACGGTGATTTTATCACGAATTGATGCACAACTTAACCAACCTGTACATAATGATGTTCAAATGATAAATTAATGAAAACCATGATTTTTGAAGCTTCAAGTAGTCTAGAATCGAGGAAAAATATCCAAATAGCTCATACACGCTTTTCAAAATTTCATCCTAAGGTGTACATTGCCGGAGAATGTGTCATAAATATCACTTAAATGGCCATATCTCGAGACAGGGTTGCCAGATCTTCAATGTTTTGGACTCGTTGGAAAGGTCTTTTGATAACCTATCCAACGATGGGTCGGATGATGGATCCGGACATAGTTTACATACATTTAAGTGAGATCGGGCTTCCAAAAAGTACATAAATATCACTTAAATGGCCATATCTCGAGACAGGGTTGCCAGATCTTCAATGTTTTGGACTCGTTGGAAAGGTCTTTTGATAATCTAACCAACGATGGGTTGGATGGTGGATCCGGACATAGTTTACATACATTTAAGTGAGATCCGGCTACAAAAAAGTACATAAATATCACTTAAATGGCCATATCTCGAGACAGGGTTGCCAGATCTTCAATGTTTTGGACTTTTTGGAAAGGTCTTTTGATAGCCTATCCAACGATGGGTCGGATGATGGATCCGGACATAGTTTACATGCATTTAAGTGAGATCCGGCTTCCAAAAAGTACATAAATATCACTTAAATGGCCACATCTCGAGACAGGGTTGCCAGATCTTCAATGTTTTAGACTCGTTGGAAAGGTCTTTTGATAACCTATCCAACGATGGGTCGGATGGTGGATCCGGACATAGTTTACATACATTTAAGTGAGATCCGGATATATGTGAAAACACATTTTTATACATAACTTTTGAACTACTTATCGAAACTTCAATCTGTATAAAACTCGATCTATGGGACCCTAAACCAAGTCGAATGCAACAGGTTCGGGTCAAATCGGTTCAGCCAGTGCTGAGAAACATGAGCTAGTTTGTTGGTCACATACATACATACACACACACATACACACACACATACACACACACATACACACAGACATTTGTTCAGTTTTTGATTCTGAGTCGATATGTATACATGAAGGTGGGTCTACGACGTTTTTATACGAAGTTCATTTTTAGAGCAGGATTATAGCCTTACCTCAGTGAGGAAGGCAAAAAAATAAGGAAAACTCGAAGAGTTTCCCCAAATTTTCTCTTTTAAAAATCTCACAATAGCACAATAAGCACAGTGATCTCGGTACAACGGCAATAACATCAACAATGAAGAGAGAAGCAAAAATTCGAAAAATCCACACAGAAACCGCACCACCACCAATGCGCCCGAGGCTTCATTTGCTTATGCTGTCTCCTTGTGCACCTCCCCCGTGATCCTGATGGGTAAACATTAAAAAAAACCCGCGTCTTCGTCGTCGTCGGTGGCGGCGGCCGCGCTTTCACATTGTCATAATTTTGCTATCGCGTCTCCAGACGACTTCTGTTCGTCGCCATCGTGCTAACTTGTCGTACGTGCATTTTGGGCCAAATTGAGTTAAGAACGCCATTTTGTGCAGCTCACAATGCCTCACCTTTTGACCTTCACAGATCCCCAAAATTCGATTTCAATCCTGAGATATTCAACAAAAACCGAAAAAACTCCATGATTTTTTGTCACTTTACATATGAAAGTAGTTTCAATCTTGTCGTGCTATCTTGTCACTCCATGAAAATTGATGTAAGTGCGACAAAAGGCCAAAGGGATTTCAGGCCAGGAAAGTCAGGATGCGTTTGTCGCACGTACAAGCTAGACTACCGTAAACATTTGTAATTATAACTCGGGACTCTAGCAACCAACTTCAACCAAACTTTGGGACAATGCACAGAATGGTGAGCCAAACAAAACGTGTTTGTTATTGTTTACATTGCGTGCTCTCGTTTTTGAATATTCTAGGTCAAACATTGAAACGCGTTTTTCTCGGAACGTCAAAATGGCGGGTGCGACAAGATAGCACGACGACATCGTGTTGCTCATCCTGCCTCTTCACCCTTCTTTCTCTTCCTTCCTCCTCCTGCCGACCACAATACCGGTAGTTGTGAGCAGATAAGTGAGTGTACATGTCGTAAAATTTTATTGTTCCCTCACTCAATGGAGAGCGCGCGCGTCGCTTCGTCGTCGTGTTGCGGCTTCACGACGACGGTGGCAACGAATTGGGGCTCCCACTTTGGGATTCGAACCCGAAGCAGCAGTTGCTTGGTAATCATAAATTATTAATTTATATCTTTAATTATTTTCCTCTTTGCATACACGCAGGAGAAACGATTCTCCGGGAAGTTTTTTTAGTTTTTGCAGGAAAGTTGTAAGAAAGTAGGAATGAACATTTTTTAATGTTTTATTTAAATAATTCAAATAACTCATAAAAATTTTACCCACACAAATATTTTTCATTATATTATGTGAATGTGTATTGATTGGATCTGGGTTTTTCTTTTCATTGAAAACCTAAAACCTATCAACTTATTTCTTTATTTCAACCAGTCAATAATAATGTAAAAATAAAGATTTCATGTCAACTAAGTACACTTCCAGACTCGATTACCGATTTGGACCAAACATGGAGGCAACGTTGCAACGTACGTTAATCTATCGACGTTAATCCCTCCATTCATGCACCTCTTTTGAAGGTTTTCTAAAGAAGTTTTGTTACACTCATAACCAGGGGAACAGCATCTAACTCCATCGTGTCTCTAAAGTTGCCATATCAGCACATCGATGTTCTATTATTACAGCTCATACAAAGCATTTTCAACTAAAACGAGTCATGAATAGCACGATAGGAAGTGAGCAAGCAAGTTTCTATCTACAGTTTTGCAAAATAAGTTGTTTAAATAGTGAAAATCGGCAAATTGGATGATGTTAGGGGCAAGTGCTTAACCTGCCAAACACATGAGAATTTTTCATGTTAGATCAAATGTCTTTCTTTAGGTTGCATTTTATTTGAAAGTGCCCAAGGAATTCGATAAAAATAAAAAGTTCACCCTCAAATGCAATTTAATATTTTTTAACAGTTTAAGAAAACGTGATTTTGATTCATTCTCTATTTTTGTTATTTTACACCATCGTGTTCCCCTGACATTTTCAGGCTAACAATTTTATATAAAAATCAATTAAAACACCAAACTGGTGTGATTTTTTAATGTCGAATAAATATTTTTTGATATTTATGTCACCACAAAGAAACAGGGGGCAAAAACATATTTTATTCAAAAAACTTAAAAATTTCAATGGTTGTGGACATGCAACAGACTGAAACTATTTAAAATGCATTTCCTGCGTTGATACACGTTTTTCGTATGATTGAAGCATTAGAAAAATATTTTCCATTTTTATTGATTTCTCAAATAAAGATTTTTTGACTTGTGTAAAAAACATTTTACAACGCTTTTTACATAGAAGAGCAATTCTCTACGAAATCGGTCTTTTTTCTTCAATTTTAATTTTTGTATTTTTTAATCCGGCTGAAACTTTTTTGGTGCCTTCGGTATGCCCAAAGAAGCCATTTTGCATCATTAGTTTGTCCATATAATTTTCCATACAAATTCGGCAGCTGTCCATACAAAAATGATGTATGAAAATTCAAAAATCTGTATCTTTTGAAGGAATTTTTTGATCGATTTGGTGTCTTCGGCAAAGTTGTAGGTATGGATACGGACTACACTGGAAAAAATAATACACGGTAAAAAAAAATTTGGTGATTTTTTTATTTAACTTTTTATCACTAAAACTTGATTTACAAAAAAACACTATTTTTAATTTTTTTTATTTTTTGATATGTTTTAGAAGACATAAAATGCCAACTTTTCAGAAATTTCCAGGTTGTGCAAAAAATCACTGACCGAGTTATGAATTTTTTAATCAATACTGATTTTTTCAAAAAATCGAAATTTTGGTCGTAAAAATTTTTCAACTTCATTTTTCGATGTAAAATCAAATTTGCAATCAAAAAGTACTTTACTAAAATTTTGATAAAGTGCACCGTTTTCAAGTTATAGCCATATTTAAGTGACTTTTTTGAAAATAGTCGCAGTTTTTCATTTTTTTAAATTAGTGCACATGTTTGCCCAGTTTTGAAAAAAATATTTTTGAAAAGCTGAGAAAATTCTCTATATTTTGCTTATTCGGACTATGTTGATACGACCTTTAGTTGCTGAGATATTGCAATGCAAAGGTTTAAAAACAGGAAAATTGATGTTTTCTAAGTTTCACCCAAACAACCCACCATTTTCTATCGTCAATATCTCAGCAACTAATGGTCCGATTTTCAATGTTAATATATGAAACAATTGTGAAATTTTCCGATCTTTTCGAAAAAAATATTTTTGGAATTTTCAAATCAAGACAAACATTTTAAAAGGGCGTAATATTGAATGTTTGGCCTTTGTGAAATGTTAGTCTTGATTTGAAAATTCCAAAAATATTTTTTTCGAAGAGATCGGAAAATTTCACAAATGTTTCATATATTAACATTGAAAATCGGACCATTAGTTGCTGAGATATTGACGATAGAAAATGGTGGGTTGTTTGGGTGAAACTTAGAAAACATCAATTTTCCTGTTTTTAA
This sequence comes from Culex pipiens pallens, assembly GCF_016801865.2. Lineage (NCBI taxonomy): Eukaryota > Metazoa > Arthropoda > Insecta > Diptera > Culicidae > Culex > Culex pipiens. The sequence continues at coordinate 207,721,635 of NC_068938.1, forward strand.
ACCTTTGCATTGCAATATCTCAGCAACTAAAGGTCGTATCAACAAAGTCCAAATAAGCAAAATATAGAGAATTTTCTCAGCTTTTCAAAAATATTTTTTTCAAAACTGGGCAAACATGTGCACTAATTTAAAAAAATGAAAAACTGCGACTATTTTCAAAAAAGTCACTTAAATATGGCTATAACTTGAAAACGGTGCACTTTATCAAAATTTCAGTAAAGTACTTTTTGATTGCAAATTTGATTTTACATCGAAAAATGAAGTTGAAAAATTTTTACGACCAAAATTTCGATTTTTTGAAAAAATCAGTATTGATTAAAAAATTCATAACTCGGTCAGTGATTTTTTGCACAACCTGGAAATTTCTGAAAAGTTGGCATTTTATGCCTTCTAAAACATATCAAAAAATAAAAAAAATTAAAAATAGTGTTTTTTTGTAAATCAAGTTTTAGTGATAAAAAGTTAAATAAAAAAATCACCAAATTTTTTTTACCGTGTATTATTTTTTTCCAGTGTAGTCCGTATCCATACCTACAACTTTGCCGAAGACACCAAATCGATCAAAAAATTCCTTCAAAAGATACAGATTTTTGAATTTTCATACATCATTTTTGTATGGACAGCTGCCGAATTTGTATGGAAAATTATATGGACAAACTAATGATGCAAAATGGCTTCTTTGGGCATACCGAAGGCACCAAAAAAGTTTCAGTCGGATTAAAAAATACAAAAAAAATCGAATGACCGAAATCCTAGAGAACTGCTCAGAAATGTCGCTTCCAAATTTTGCATTTTTTGCACCCTCCTCGTCCTTAGTCAAAGTCGACAAACATAATTTTCAGAATATAATTGCAAGTGGCTTGTTTGATAATAAATAAATTTACAAAGCATTAATTTTTCATCATTAAAAATCTGACCGAGAGCTGTCAAGCTATTGTTAAATTTAAAATCAAGGCCAATCAGCCTTGGAAAATTCATTTTCATCACAAAAAACTAACATAATCCACCTATGTGGTTGAAGCCTTCCTCACTTATTACCAACAATGGCTGATATGATGAAATTGTACAAAAATTTAATCTATTTTTAATATCCGGAATAAAAAAGTACATAAATATCACTTAAGTGGCCATACCTCGAGACAGGGTTGCCAGATCATCAATGTTTTGGACTCGTTGGAAAGGTCATTTGATAACCTAACCAACGATGGGTTGGATGGTGGATCCGGACATAGTTTACATATATTTAAATGAGATCCGGCTTCAAAAAAGTTCATAAATGTCACTTAAGTGGGCATATCTCGAAACAGGAATTCCAGATCTTTAATGTTTTGGACTCGTTGAAAAGGTCTTTTGATAACCTAACCAACGATGGGTCGGATGGTGGATCCGGACATAGTTTACATACATTTAAGTGAGATCCGGCTTCCAAAAAGTACATAAATATCACTTAAGTGGACATATCTCGGGACAGGGTTGCCAGATCTTCAATGTTTTGAACTCGTTGGAAAGGTCTTTTGATAACCTAACCAACGATGGGTCGGATGGTGGATCCGGACATAGTTTACATACATTTAAGTGAGATCCGGCTTCCAAAAAGTACATAAATATCACTTAAGTGGACATATCTCGGGACAGGGTTGCCAGATCTTCAATGTTTTGAACTCGTTGGAAAGGTCTTTTGATAACCTAACCAACGATGGGTCGGATGGTGGATCCGGACATAGTTTACATACATTTAAGTGAGATCCGGCTTCCAAAAAGTACATCAATATCACTTAAGTGGGCATATCTCGAGACAGGGTTGCCAGATCTTCAATGTTTTGGACTCGTTGGAAAGGTCTTTTGATAACCTAACCAACGATGGGTCGGATGGTGGATCCGGACATAGTTTACATACATTTAAGTGAGATCCGGCTTCCAAAAAGTACATCAATATTACTTAAGTCGGGATATCTTGAGACAGGGTTGCCAGATCTTCAATGTTTTGAACTCGTTGGAAAGGTCATTTGATAACCTAACCAAGGATGGGTTGGATGGTGGATCTGGACATAGTTTACATACATTTAAGTGAGATCCGGCTTCCAAAAAGTACATCAATATTACTTAAGTCGGGATATCTTGAGACAGGGTTGCCAGATCTTCAATGTTTTGAACTCGTTGGAAAGGTCATTTGATAACCTAACCAAGGATGGGTTGGATGGTGGATCTGGACATAGTTTACATACATTTAAGTGAGATCCGGCATCCAAAAAGTACATAAATATCACTTAAGTGGACATATCTCGGGACAGGGTTGCCAGATCTTCAATGTTTTGAACTCGTTGGAAAGGTCTTTTGATAACCTAACCAACGATGGGTCGGATGGTGGATCCGGACATAGTTTTCATACATTTAAGTGAGATCCGGCTTCCAAAAAGTACATCAATATCACTTAAGTGGGCATATCTCGAGACAGGGTTGCCAGATCTTCAATGTTTTGGACTCGTTGGAAAGGTCTTTTGATAACCTAACCAACGATGGGTCGGATGGTTGATCCGGACATAGTTTACATACATTTAAGTGAGATCCGGCTTCCAAAAAGTACATCAATATTACTTAAGTCGGGATATCTTGAGACAGGGTTGCCAGATCTTCAATGTTTTGAACTCGTTGGAAAGGTCTTTTGATAACCTAACCAACGATGGGTCGGATGATGGACCCGGACATAGTTTACATACATTTAAGTGAGATCCGGATATATGTGAAAACACATTTTTATACATAACTTTTGAACTACTTATCGAAACTTCAATCTTTATAAAACTCGAACTATGGGACCCTAAACCAAGTCGAATGCAACAGGTTCGGGTCAAATCGGTTCAGCCAGTGCCGAGAAACATGAGCTAGTTTGTTGGTCACATACATACATACACACACACATACACACACACATACACACACGTCCGCCACGTCCTAGACATCCTCCCGCTGCTGGTCCGGGGGCGATGCAATGAATGTATGCAATCGCCGACAGCTATCTGCCAGCTACCGGGCGGGTTGCAGTAGGCGGATAGCTGTCGGCGATTGCATACATTCATTGCATCGCCCCCGGACCAGCAGCGGGAGGATGTCTAGGACGTGGCGGAATTGAACAAGGGCACTGTTTAATTTCTTCGAAAAAACCACATGGGTCCGTAAACACCTCTGTCAAGCGATCGAACGCCGCTATAAGTGTTTTAGCCCAAAACCTCACCAAACCCCGAATCCAAGATGTGATGCGACCCGTGTCGAGGGATGCATGGCTGGGGGGTTCAACAAATTCCCAGTCGATAACGGAGCCTGTGGGGCACAGGGGCGAACCCCACACGTAATTTGCCCTTACTGCGTCACGGCAGGGCACTGGCGCAGCGGACCGTATTTCCCTAGCGACTCGTGGGATTCAAAATGAAGACAAGTGAAACAAACCAACAAAAGGGTCCCGATGCGCCCCAAGCATCGGAAAACACGGAGGTAGAAGAGGACGCAAACGTCGAAATGGCAGGAGGCGAGTCAAACGGCGGCGACACAGCAGGCGGAGTGGCGAGCGCGTTCCGTGGAAGCGGGAAGGTGTTGAGATCCCCAGTGTTGAACCAGGCGGCTGCTTCGAGTCAGCAGATAGGAGTAATTGGAGAGGAGACTCCCAAGTCATCCTTGTTGAACTTCGCCGGCAGTACCCCTCAGGACGGAGTCCTGCTTGGAAGGACCGCGTTACAGGAGGTCAGGAGGAGGGTCAACGAACTCTTTGATTTCATCAAGGACAAAAACAACGTCCACACCAGAATCAAGCAGATGGTGAATGGAGTCAAGGCAGCCATGAATGCCGCAGAGCGCGAAAACAACTCGCTGGTGGTGACGCGGAATTCACTGAAGCTCAGAGCTGAAAGAGCCGAAGAAACGCTGAATGCAAAACTGGAGGAGGAAGCGCTACGGGAGAAAGAACCGAAAACGCCGCCCGGCCCAAGCTCTAAAAGGGACAGGGAAACGCCTGGAGAGGAGGAGGACGCAAAGAAGCAGAAGCAGGGGAATGGAGACAGTCCGGACCCGGCGAAGGAACCAGAACCAACCCCAGGGAAGGAGAAGGAATGGGAGAAGGTCAAGAAGAAGAAGCGGAAGAAAAAAGGGAAGCAGAACGAGGACACCCAAAAACCCAAGTTTCGCAGGGAGCGTAACAAAGGCGAGGCTTTGGTGGTCGAGGTGAAGGAAGGTGTTTCGTACGCAGACCTCCTCCGGAAAGTACGAACCGATCCGGAACTCAAGGAGCTTGGCGAGAACGTGGTTAAAACCAGGCGCACCCAAACCGGAGCGATGCTTTTTGAGCTGAAGAAGGATCCCGCGGTCAAGAGCTCAGCTTTTAAGTCCCTCGTCGAGAAAGCCGTAGGCTACGAGTCGAAGGTAAGAGCGCTATCACCGGAGACAACGATCGAGTGCAGGAACCTGGACGAGATCACGACGGAGGAAGAGCTAGAAGATGCGCTGATCGTTCTTCTGGATGACCGTACGACACCGATGGCAATCCGGTTGAGGAAAGCCTACGGCGGCACGCAAATTGCGTCGATCCGACTATCGACGCCTTCGGCGTCTAAGCTGCTGGAAACCGGCAAGGTCAAAGTAGGGTGGTCGGTGTGCCCACTGAGGCCTGTTCCTCGAGTGACCCAGCAGATGACGAGGTGTTTCCGCTGTATGGGCTTCGGCCACCAGGCGAGAAATTGCGACGGTCCCGATCGAACCAACAGTTGCAGAAGGTGTGGTAGAGAAGGCCACATGGCAAGAGACTGCAAAAATCAGCCGAAGTGCGTGCTCTGTAAAGAAGGCGACGGCAATAGCCATGCGACGGGTGGCTTTAATTGCCCGGTGTACAAGAAGCTGACCTCGGGCAAAAAGTAATGGAGGTGTCCCAGGTGAACCTCAATCACTGCGACACTGCACAGCAACTGCTGTGGCAGTCGACCGCGGAGACGGGGTGTGACGTGGCAATTATTGCAGAACCGTACCGAGTTCCACACGACAACGGAAACTGGGCTGCGGATACAGCAAGAATGGCGGCGATACACGTGATGGGGCGGTACCCCATACAGGAAGTGGTCTCGAGGGCGTTTGAAGGATTCGTGATCGCCAAAGTAAACGGAACCTTCTTCTGTAGCTGCTATGCTCCCCCAAGATGGACCTTGGAGCAGTTTCAGCAGATGCTGGATAGTCTGACCGATGAACTGATCGGACGAAGCCCGATCGTTATCGGAGGTGACTTCAACGCGTGGGCGGTCGAGTGGGGTAGCAGATGCACCAATGCTAGGGGGCATAGCCTAATGGAAGCTCTGGCAAAGCTAGACGTTAGGCTGGCGAATCGCGGAACCAGCAGTACCTTCCGCAAAGACGGTCGTGAGTCCATTATCGACGTTACGTTCTGTAGCCCGCGACTGGCGGCCGACATGAACTGGAGGGTGAGTGAGGACTATACCCATAGCGATCACCAAGCGATCCGGTACAGCATCGGGAGACGAGCCCCTGTACCAGATAGGAGCAGCCGGTCCTACGGAAGGAAATGGAAGCTGCAGTACTTCGACGAGGGTCTCTTCGTGGAAGCGCTCCATTGGTGTGATGGTCCCCAAGACTTGAGTGCAGACGTGCTAACAGCACAACTGGTGACAGCATGCGACACAACCATGCCGCGGAGACTGGAGCCAAGGAACTGTCGTCGTCCAGCCTACTGGTGGAATGAAGAACTCGGTACCCTTCGGGCAAGTTGCCTCAGCGCCAGAAGACGAGTCCAGAGAGCAAGATCCGAAGCAACTAGAGAGGAGTGCAGAGAGGAGTACCGGTCTGCAAAGGCCGCGCTCAAGAAAGCGATCAAATGCAGCAAGACAAACTGCTTCAAGGAGTTATGCCAAGACGCTGATGCAAACCCTTGGGGGAGCGCATATCGTGTAGCGATGGCGAAGATCAGAGGCCCATCGATGGTGGCTGAAACGTGTCCCGACAAGCTGAAGGTCATTGTGGAAGGGCTCTTCCCAAGACATGACCCAACGACATGGCCTCCTACACCGTACAACGACGAAGGGGGTAGCAACGCCGAAGGTCATCTGATCACCAACGAGGAACTTGTGGCAGTAGCGAAGAGATTGAAGGTGAAGAAAGCTCCCGGCCCGGATGGAATCCCGAATTTCGCCCTGAAATCGGCGGTTCTAGCATTCCCGGACAGGTTTCGAACAGTCCTGCAGAAATGCCTGGACGAAGGACACTTCCCCGACCCGTGGAAGGTTCAAAAGCTCGTGTTGCTGCCGAAGCCAGGCAAACCACCGGGGGACCCATCATCGTATAGGCCTATATGTTTGCTGGACACCCTCGGAAAGCTTCTGGAACGGATCATCCTTAACCGGCTGACCAAGTACACGGAGAGCGAGCATGGCTTAGCAGCGAGGCAGTTCGGCTTCCGTAAAGGGAGATCCACGGTGGACGCCATCCGGAAAGTGGTCGAGAAAGCCGACGAAGCGCGGAGGAAAAAACGCAGGGGGAACCGTTGCTGCGCAATAGTCACGATTGACGTCAAGAACGCGTTCAACAGTGCGAGCTGGGCGGCCATAGCAGCAGCGCTGCACAAAATGAAGGTGCCTGACTATTTGTGCAGGATCTTGAAGAGCTACTTCGAGAACCGCGTGCTGGTCTACGACACTGCCGATGGACAAAAAACCGTTGTTGTTACCGCGGGAGTTCCGCAGGGATCCATTCTGGGTTCAGCACTGTGGAATGGAATGTATGACGGAGTGTTGACACTGGGACTACCCAACGGCGTAGAGATTGTTGGCTTTGCAGACGACATAGTGCTGACGGTAACCGGCGAAAATGTCGAGGAGGTCGAAGTGCTGGCTATGGAGGCAATCGCAATGATCGAGAACTGGATGCTCGAGGTGAAGCTGCGGATCGCTCACCACAAGACGGAGATGGTGCTGGTTAGTAACCACAAGAAGGTGCAGCAGGCCCAGATACACGTTGGAGAACACGTCGTGCACTCGAAGAGAGCGCTCAAGTACCTCGGGGTGATGGTGGATGACCGGCTGAACTTCAACAGCCACGTCGATTACGCCTGCGAGAAGGCGGCTAAGGCGATCATGGCACTGTCGAGGATGATGCCGAACAACGCTGGACCCAGGAGCAGTAGGCGCCGCCTCTTGGCAAGTGTCGCGACGTCCATACTTAGGTACGGCGGACCGGTATGGTGGACGGCGCTGGGGACGAAGCGAAATCGAGCGCTGCTCGACAGAACGCAGAGACTGATGGCCATGCGGGTTGCAAGCGCGTACGGGACCATTTCGTCGGAAGCAGTTGGCGTCATAGCCGGAATGATCCCCATCGGCATCACACTGGAGGAGGACACCGTGCGCTACACCCGGAGAGGCACGAGAGGTATCCGGGAAGCTGCGAGAGCCGAATCGCTGGCAAGGTGGCAACGTGAGTGGGACACCACGGAGAAAGGCAGATGGACGCATCGGCTTATCCCGTCCGTATCCACGTGGGTGAGCAGAAGGCATGGAGAGGTCACCTTCCACCTCACACAGTTCCTGTCGGGCCATGGCTGCTTCAGGAAGTACCTGCACAGGTTTGGACATGCAGAGTCTCCTCTCTGTCCGGACTGCGTCGATTGCGAGGAAACACCGGAGCACGTGGTGTTCGCCTGCCCTCGCTTCGAGGCAGCGCGAAGCGAAATGCTGGCCATTATCGGAGCGGACACCAGCCCGGATAATGTGGTGCGAAGAATGTGCAGCGACATCGCCAAGTGGAATGCGGTCGTCGGAGCGGTGACGCAGATCACTTCGGCTCTCCAGCGGAAATGGAGAGACGATCAGAGGAGGAACGACTAGGAGCCTAGTCGAAAACCCACGAGTGTGGCTGTGAAGGAGAGCACGTTATGATGGTCGGCTCTACCAAATCGGTACACGTCTCGATGGTCACAGGAGTCGAGAACCCACGAGTGTGGCTGTGAAGGAGAGCACGTTATGACGGTTGGCTCTACCAAATCGGTACACGTCTCGATGGTCCATGAGAGGGCTGCATATGACTAGCCGATCAAAAGCAACGCGATTCTTGGGCGCGGTTAAACCCTCGCATGGACTCATATGTATGTAGGACAGGAAATGGTTCTAGCACCCGGCATGGATCCTGTAAGTAGACTAGTGCAGAAAATGCAACGCCTCCCCCCGAAGTTATACCGAAAGGTGGTCCCGGGGGGACAAGGGCACGGCGTTCAAGGACTGGTTTAGTGGGTCGGGAAAACTCTGTTTTTGTTTTCCCAACCCCACACTACCTGAGGAATGAATTCTCAGGTGTCTGGTAGCAGATTCCGACCTTGTAAAAAAAAAAAAAAAAAAAAAAAAAAAAAAAAAAAAAAAAAAAAAAAAAAAAAAAAAAACACACATACACACACACATACACACACACACAGACATTTGTTCAGTTTTCGATTCTGAGTCGATATGTATACATGAAGGTGGGTCTACGACGTTTTTATACAAAGTTCAATTTTAGAGCAGGATGATAGCCTTACCTCAGTGAGGAAGGCAAAAATAACCCATTAGACAGATAGATCTTAAGAACGATGCTTTTTATCGAAACAATCAAAACTACTCTTCGATTTTGAACTAGCTTTTACCTCTAAAAATGATTTCAGGAACTTTTTTGAATTTACTTTTGTTCGTATTTTTTTAAATGAAAAACTGTCTTTAATTTTCTTTAGCACAAAACTCAAAACACAAAATTGGTCTTTTTAGAAGAAATAAAAAAAAGGTTTTAGTAATTTAACTTTTTGTGAAAAAAGAAAAATGAAAAAACGAATATTTCTATATAAGAGTTTAAACATTTCATTTCAAATATTTCCCTTCATCTCCTACAACTTTGGTTATGAGGAAGTCTCTCTAAAGGTAACAGAAAAAATGAATTTTATACAATTATTTAGTTGAGAATCGCTCCTAAGAAATTTTTATTTTGAAATTGTGTGTTGGACTTTTTTTTAAAACAGCAAAAATATAATTGAGAAAAAAAAATTGAAAATAGTAAAAATATTTGTCTGTTTTTTTCTACTCACTAAAACATAAATTAATCAAAGATTCAACAATATCCAAATCATTTTATCAAGTCATTTAAAAAATGTTATTACTAGTTTAAAAATCTTTACTGTACTTGCTGAAAAACCTTCATTTTCTTATAAATATAAACTTTATCTTTAACTGGTGTGGTTTAACTTCTACCATATGACTTTGCAAATATCTGATAAAAATATTGTTACATGTTTAAAGCTAATAATTTAAATTTCAGAAGGAATCACAAAAAAATCAAATGAATGTCGGAATACATCCAATTATATTTACACTTAACGGTGCACATAAACCAGAGCTTTTGCACCAGAATTTTTGTTATAGATGTTTTAGTATCTTCAAAACTACGAGAACAATCGATATAATTTTTGACTCATCCCCTAAAGTACAGTCTACCAAATAATTTACAACAATGTTTGACTATTTTTACAATCCGATTTTTGCAGGATTGGGTCTGTAAGTTTGACAATTTTGGTTAAAGAAGACAACAACTTCCTTGGTTTCTGTGCACCCTTAACAAATTAAATTTATATCAAGAGCAAAAAAATTAAAATTCTAACATAATACTGTATCCAAGATCAAAAATTATATTAAGCTCCCTCATGTAAGCAGGTATTTTTTTTGGTAATAAAAATTTGACAGTATTTGATTAAGTTTTAATTCACATATATATATTTTTTTGTATTTTGTAAAGAATCTCGAAGAACGTGAAATGCAATTGACCAACGAGAAACGCATCATGAGGATGAAGCAGGCTTATCCACTGCTGGGAAAGCGCTTCTCGATCGCAGAACTTTGGAGAACTTCGAAGAGAAACTGAGCTCGCTGTCCGAGACAGTAAATTTGTCATTTTTAAGTGTCGAGTTTGAATTGCGAAAAAGAGCGAGTAGCGCTGCAAGATCGTTCGCGTTGCGTACGGCGCTCGTAATGTATGCGCGCAACTCGTTATCGAGATAAATAATTAACCCGTGTATCAATAGGTGCAATAACATTAAATTACGGTTCGGCACACGGTAGGAGATCGATTCCTTGATTGCCTTGGATTCAGGCTGAAGCTCCAGCAACAAGGATGTAACAAAGGGTAATCCGCGTGGCTCAATGACTGATTTATTGAAGATGGGGGGTTACAATAAGGGTGATTTAAGGAAATGACCGCAGTCCTGCGACACCTACCGTGGGAAGGTGCAGGTCGTAAATTATCATGTTGGTAATTGTTGAAATTGTGGGATGCTCTTTTCTTAGTTGGTTCAAATTTGTATAACTGCTATTTATACGAACAACTCTCAAATCAGTTTATTGCCGATAGATTCAGTGATGAGCAAACAAATGTTTCGACACCTTTGCGGCTATTATGAAAACAATTTGCCAGAAAACCTGTTGAAAACTAATCCGTCCATCCATCTGCCTTCAGTTTCCCATCAAAGAGGTGATGAGCCCACCACCAAATCACGTTCAGATCAATCGAAAGCCCTTGTTGAACTATGCCCTTCAAATTTGTTCCCAACACAAAGGCCCCGAATCGAACCGCGTCCAAACAAACCCAATCAAAACATTATAAAAAAGGCACCTCATGTTTAACATCCCACCCGTCTCCCCCTTGGCCCCCCATGACCACGGGTGGGAGGAGGTGATGAACCGAAAATGTGAGAGAGCTTGTTATGCTCATTTCGTCACCGTACACCCAGCCTCCTTAGCCAGTCCAATATCGGCGTATCTTTAATAGCGTGTAAATCAGTCCTCTGGCGACGACCGTCGACGCGAAAGCTCAAGCTCAAGCTCAGCCAAAAGCACGTTCATCACGATTGTTGAGTTTTGGTCGGTTGGTCGGGTCTGTTGTTTTTCCCTCTCTGAGAGCATTAAAAAAAACGTGGTGAAAACGCGGAAAGAAGATTGGAGGATTATTGGATTTGATTTTCGTATGCAGCATTTCCAGGCCCTATGTTATTAAATTTTATTTATTTAAGGCCATGTAGTTACAATTTTTAAACTTTTCATTACAATTTTCTCAATAAATGTTTTTCCAGTTACTTTGTTAGATTTTTTTTATAACAGTCATTGTTTTTGTTTTTTAGATTCTATAATGGGTAGTTCTCGGTAATTCTCCGCCAACTCACACAGCAGTTGCCCCGACCCCTCTTCGATTTGCGTGAAACTTTGTCTTAAGAAGTATCTTTTGTCCCTGATCACGAATCCGAGGTCCGTTTTTTGATATCTCGTGACGGAGGGGCGGTACAACCCCTTAAATTTTTGAACATGCAAAAAAGAGGGGTTTTTCAATAATTTGCAGTCCAAAACGGTGATGGCATAGAAATTTGGTGTCAAAGGGACTTTTATGTAAAATTAGACGCTCGATTTACCGGCGTACTCAGAATTCCGAAAAAATATATTATTCGTCGAAAAAAACACAAAAAAGTTTTGAAAGTTCTCCCATTTTCCGTTACTCGACTTTAAATATTTTTGGAACAAGTCATTTCATGGAAAATTTAATGTACATTTTTCATTTATAACAAAAATTTTCATTTTGAAATTTCGTGTTTTTTCTGACTTAGCAGGGTTATTTTTTACACTCCAAAAAATAACCCTGCAAAGTCAGAAAAAAAACATGAAGTTTTAAAATGAAAATTTTGTTCTAAGTGAAAAAATGACCCTTCTGGGTCAATGTAGATTCGAAAAATACATTAAATTTCTTTTAAAATGACATGTTCCAAAAATTTTTTTAAACACCACTTTTTCGCATGTTCAAAAACTGAAAGGAGCCGTACCGCCCCTCCGTAACGAGATATCAAAAAACGGACCTCGTATTCGTGATCAAGGACAAAAGTTACCCCTTAAGACAAAGTTTCACGCAAATCGAAGAGGGGTTGGGGCAACTTTTCCCGATTTCGTGTGAGCTGGTAGAGAATTACTCTAATAACATTACGTTCTGAATTAATGTTATTTATATAAAGTTGAAATAATATTTGCGTAATTCTCTACCAACTCACACGAAATCGGAAAAAGTTGCCCCAACCCCTCTTCGATTTGCGTGAAACTTTGTCTTAAGGGGTAACTTTTGTCCCTGATCACGAATCCGAGGTCCGTTTTTTGATATCTCGTGACGGAGGGTTGGTACGGCCCCTTCCATTTTTTTAACATGTGAAAAAAGACGTTTTTTCAATCATTTGCAGCAAGAAATGGAGATAGTTTAGAAATTTGGTGTTAAAAGGACTTTATGTAAAATTAGACGTCCGATTTGATGGCGAATTCAAAACTCGGAAAAAAAATATTTTTCATCAAAAAATACAAAAATAGTTTTAAACCTCCGCTACTATACGTTACTCGACTGTAAAAACATCGGCGTATGTCACTTTGAGGAAAATTTAATGTACTTTTTGAATCTGCAATTACCTTGATTGGATATTTTTTCGATTAGAGCATTTTTTTATTTTAAAAACTTTGTTTAATTTATTTTTTTTTAATTTCACGGTCTTATTGATCCATATAGGTAATGTTTTTTTAAACATTACCTGATTATTTTTTAGAGTGTGTTAGAATGTTTTACAAAGTTTGTTTTATTTAATTTATTTGTTTAAGTAGAAAAAAAATCTGACCAGGCCAGACTACCAGACTGGAAAGATGGAGTGATCTCGTTACGGTTCGAAAATGCAATATCAACTGCAATTTAGCAATGCATATTTTTTTTAAGAAATTGATCGATAAAAGTTTGAAACAGAATTTTAATGAAATAATTTATTTGTAGAGTAAAAAAACTGGGATGCAGGTTGCCAGATTTTTTAGTGGCAATTTGTAAATTTTCATTTTCTAGTTTTTAAAACTTTTTTTAAATTCATGTTTGATTTTTTTGAAGCAATAATGCGTAAAAAGTGAAAATACATCATTTTTAACACAATTACTTTGACAAAAGTGGCTTGCCAGGTTTTTTCCAGATTTTTTTTCTGTACAGACCGTTCAGACCTGGTAACCCGGGTGAAAAGCTATATTTTTTATGGAAATAGCTCCTTCTTAGGCAGCTCTTCGTCGCAGGCCGTTGCAAATATATTTTACGATTTTTAAACTTTAAAATTTTATTAGAAATATATGCGAATTCGACATTAAGCATTGTTGAACCAGCTTCAAAATATTTCGAATTTTAATGTACTGTACCGTAAAATGTTGTTATTCGAAAATTTTCTTTCTCAACGCAATTTTTTGAAAAACAACTGTACTTAACTGTGTTATCGATTTGGTTAAGACTTTTTTTAACTGCAGGCAAAAAACAAAAAAAAGAGAAATTGTTCTGGAAATTGTTTAATTTTCTTTTTATTTATTTTTTGCCAACAGATAAAAAAATAAGCAAATCTCTAATTCTATTTTATTGAGGTTCTTCTTGACAAAATTGTGCAAAATGGCTGCTAAAACTTTTAACTATTTAATATTTCAAAATTAGTGATTGAGTTTTCAATTTTAATCTTATTAAATAACATTTCTACATAATATTTTTAAGTTGTAAATCGATATCAAGACAGATTTAGTTCACACAATTTTCAAATAGAAATTCAAAAATATAAAATCTAACAAAATTAAAAAAAAGTATTTCTAATAAAGCTTTGGACATAACGAACTTTAAAAAAAACTTTTTTTTTACAATTCTTTAAATATTAATTCAATTTTTAAAAAGTTGCTTTCCAAATAATAGTAAAAAGGACGAATAATCTAACAATTGCATAGTTTAAACTTATATTTGTTACATGAAGGATTTCAAATAAGTTTTTGTTTCATAAAAAATATTGTTTGTTTTTTTCTTCAGTTTAGATTAAAAAATCATAATTAGCAAATAATTAATGTGAATGAACCGTAAATAATATTGATTAAAAAACCACTTAAAACTAAGGTACTCCTATTATCTCTTGAAAAAAAATCCAAAAATCTGCCCAAGTCCCAAAAAACGGTAGAAGCATTTTATGAACCACGCCAAGCTGCGTTCCCCATTGCTCTTGTTGCTCGTTCGGTTAATGTCCCAAAGTAAATGGCAAGGTAGTTGGTGGTGGAATTGCGAGGAGAAGGTACCAGCAACATCATCAGCAAAACCAGCAGCAGCAGCAGCATTCCTCGCAATAACAGAGCGGGAGATATGAATTATTAAATACACCCGTCAATAGGGAGCATAAACAAAGTTTAATAATCGCAGCCAGAGTCGTCTCGAAAAATGTGTGTTTTCCTTTTATGCTGCGAGAGGGGAGCTTACCGTGCCGACTGGATCGCGCTCGAAAGACAACACGCGCAAGACCTTAAGTAAGCAAAACGCAGAACGTCGGGTAATTTATAATGAGACATTATTTTATTGTTATGATATTGCTTCCATATGACTAATTGCTAATTATATGTTAATTATGAAGGCAGTGCGACACGGCGTCGGTCGTTTGGAGGCGCCTGGGGCGTCGTGACAGCTTGCCACGCGATGTGGGGTTTTGGAGGGGGGAAAAGGGTTTTAAGGCTGGGGGCGTATAATTAGGCGAGAAGCGAATAAGGCACTAAATGAATGACACGGTAACAATTAGTAAACGGGCACGTAATGCTCTGAGATTACAAGTGACTAAGATTGTGCTGGATTATGAATGGTGCAAGACCTGTGTGCGATGAGTTGAGTTGTTCTGAGAACTTAAACTGTACACGATAAACATTTGATAGAAAAAAACTTAAATACTCATCACTGTTGCGACACGAGACAAACATGAAATAAATAAAAACAGCAGTCAGCAGTTCTAAAAATTTGGCTGAATTGCGGGGAACAGTCAAAAGGAAGCCTGCAAAAAAAAAGTAAAAATCATTGACCACGGCCCGCAAACCCATCCGGCGAGGCGACGACATATAAGGCTATCATTTTCAAATTAACAATTCAGGAAATTTATTACTTTTATAATCACATGATATTCGTTTCGTTTTTGATTTGTTACCCAGTTATTTCTTCCCCCTTTCGGCTCTTTCATTTCGCTGCGCCAACTTTTTTGTTCTCGAGCTCAACGATTTCATGCTTGCGAAAAAAAATCCGACTTCACCTGGCTCCAAAGAGAAAGAGACGAGTCAGAATTTGGCAACAATTTCGTGCGGCAGCAGTTCGGCTTCGGCTCAAGGGGGTATTGTTTTTGTGCGTTCGCGTCGTCGGCCGCCGAATCATAATCACGTGTGTTCGATACCAGTTATGAAGTAAAACAACTCAACTTTCGCTCGATCTTGGCTGCAGGGCGAGCGAGTGAAATGTTCGGCGATGATCGGAGGAGAATGTCTAGAGTCTGGAAAAAAAAAGACTCGTTTATGGCTTGATGATTGGTTTTGGCATCCAAAATTCAAACTTGTGGATAAATTTACCTTTACTTGTATGGGATAAGTTTTCCAAACAATGTTTTGAAGATTATTTTATCGATTTCAGAGAGTATTTCTTCAGAAAAGTCGCTGAAAATCATTTGTTCCATGTACATATCTATTAAAATATCGGACCAAAATTTGACCTCCAATAATAAATGTTCGATCCAAATTTATCAGATTTCTAGTTTTTTTTAATTTACCCTAAAATTAAAGCTGGTATAACCAAGACGACAGACTTTTTTTTTCGTACAATTTGTCTTTTAAATACAGCAACATGCTCAAACAATATTTTTTTCAATCCTCTATCATGCTACAGCATTAAATTAAAAAAAAAACCGAATCAATCGCATTATAGAGAGCAGTTTGCAAAATAAATAGTGACTGTCTCTAAAATTTCTGAATTCAATTCTTTTTTACATAATGAACACAGCTCAAAAACTCCAAAAATGAAAAAGAAACAACCCTCCAATTTGAAATCCCGGGCAGACGGTAATAACAAAATTCATACCATTTCAATAACAAATACTGTTAAAATAACAAAAAATGTTATGGAATCTTCTTGAGAAATCCATTTTTGCATAAGGTTTTAATAACAGTTTACGTTATCATAACAAAATTTGTTACTGCTCTGTTATTGGTTGAAATCCAAAACAACTTTGGAATAACATTTTTTGTTATGGGACAATACCCTCAATTGTTAACAAAGATTTGTTCTAAGAATAACTGAAAATGATATTAGTCGTGATAACTGACAAAAAAATCATAACGACGAATAACAAATCTTGTTATAAATAACATAAAATGTTATTGATCTAGTATTTTCAAATAACAAAAAAATTTATTCTCATGTTATTTCCGTCTGCTCGGGATGTCAATATCTCAGCCAAATAAAAAAAAACACAAAAAAGTGGTCGGAATTGGCCAATTTCATAGAGGATTGCTCTAAAGGACAATGAATGTATTTTTTAAATATTGCTTTTTATTAAGTTTGTTCATTCTCATGTTTCCTTCCACAATGGAATTTATGGGATGTTCGAACAATTTTCTACATTTTCAACATTATTTAAACAGTGTCTTAGTTCGAAAATGTTGCATTTTTGGCAAAAAATCTGCCCTGAAAACATCATACAAGTTTGAAGTTGATTGTTTTTATGTATAAAATATTAACATCACAATTTTTTTTTTCTGGCATTAAGTAAGTAAAATGATACGTTCGTGGTGCGAAAACAATAATTGTATCACAAAACAAAATATTATTGTATATTCAAAAATACATGTTTTCCGACATCAACTCTGAAAATTCTAAATCCATGGTTTATAATTCTTGGATTATGTTTTTTGACACTTGACCCTTGAATTCTTGATTATTATTGTTTGTTTATTGTTGCAACAAATTGTGCATTGTTCACTTTATTTGCCCACAATTTTGAATTATTATTAAGAAAACAAATGGAATAAAAACTTAAAATAAATATTTGAACATAAATGATCTCGAATGTGTTCATAAAATGTAATCAAATATTAATTTTGGCAGCATTAAGCTTAAAAGTTTTACAAATCACTGAATGTCCAGGTTACAATTAAATGTTTTTCATCTTCGCTCGTTAAGCCCAATACTGTTCTCTTGGGTGTGATTAAATTTTGGGACAATAAAAGAGTTTAATCTGTTAACATTAACCTTATGATAATAAAATTTTAACGACATTTGCGGAAAAATAAAGAAAATCTTTTTGACTCATGAAAACATTATTCAAGTCCAAACACTGAAATCATAAGACTTGACCATAAAAAATATAAGCAACGCAGAATAAAAAAGATTTGTACCAAAATATTAGTGTTAACTTTTTTCAACCTTAGTGCGTCTATCCCGGAAGTTCTCGGGACAAAATTCCCAGGGTTTTTCAAAAACCGAGAATTCCCGAATCCCGAGATTTTTTGTATTTTGTCCCGGGAATTCCCGAAATTGGAAAAAAAAATAAAAAAAATTGTCTGGAAATTCAGGATTTGTTGTGAAAATAGAGGAACAACGATAAAAAACGTTTTTTTAAGTTTCTCTGCGTAGACATGACATATAAAAAAATATAAAATATGTATTTATAAGAGACTTATTTAATTTGAATCACATTGGATAAAATATTAGACAGAAAACCAAAGCACAACAATGAACAAAAAAATCTTTCAGGCTACACAGAAAAAATGGTGGTATTATTCATCAGGAAATGGTGACAGATTTTGTGTCGAAAAAATTTGTAATATTACATCAGGAATTGGTGAATATTCATCAGTTTTTGAGGAATATTCATCAGGTTCACATTTTTTATGTAATATTACTCAAAAAAGGGGTAGTATTCAAATTGAACTTTTTTTCTATGTATCAAAAAACTGCTATCCTTGTTAAGATTGAAATGTTTATTACCATCCATGAAAAGTATTGAGCTAATTCTATAATTTAAGCTTGAAAAATATGCAATTATACTGAGAGCATCGATTTTATTACTGTTTTAAAAATTTCCTGGGGTCCCGGAAATTCCCGAGATTTAAAAAAATATTTTCCCGTTTCCCGGGAAATTCAAAACCCGGGAAAATTAGACGCCCTATTTAACCTCAAGTATCAGTTACCATATCTGAAAGAACTCAAATTTGATAACTTATTAAAGTTAAAAATAAAGTTCTCAGTTCAGAAATTTACTTTGTTGCTTATTATTGAAAAGTAAAATTTGAAAAAAATGAAATATTATGAATTTTGAACACAGTTTCCTTAACCATTTCAAGAAATAAAAATGTGTTGAGTTCCTTTAAAAATAAATTTATATTTTTTTTCAGGTCAGTTTTTTTTTGTTAAATGATTCAAAATAATTTCAGAACCGATTGCTCATATTATTAGAATTGAAATGTGTGAAGAATTTCACATTTGTCTCCTAGATTTCTCAATATGTTATTAAGCCTTGCTGATGTTATTGAAGTTGAATAAAGTTCAAAATATTTTGTAAATTAATAAATTCGATGTTGCTAAATATTTATTACTTTCTAAAAAAAAATTGTTTTTTTTTTCAATTGAAATCAATTGGTAACAATTGTTTTGTCAAACCATTATCAAAGTTGAATTTCTTTCAGCCATAACATTTTGAGAACAACAGCTCTTCAGATTCTTCTACCAATTGCCTTCGATTTCCAACGACGTCACCAAGACCTTAACTAGAAGTGGCTTTCACAAGCCATGTACGCCAGTCCAATCAAACCGACCAACCCCGAGCAGATCGCGAAAATTTCTGCCTCAAACCACCAATTTAGTTGTCATTACCTACTTAATTTCATCTTGTCTCGTTTCGCGCTGGCAATGGCTCCCCGACTCCCAATCACCTGTGTTTAAACCAGCCAGCCAGTCCGCGCCTCCCTTAGAACAAGGGGAGGTCCCCCAAGACTCAAGACGCT